>NC_085096.1:1552500-1560000 GCF_963422355.1 Corticium candelabrum
CGCTCTCCAAATCTCAAAACGACTTCAGCATGTGGAAAGGTGAGTGTATTCCTACGTTACTGTCCTACTCGTGTAGACTGGTGAGTCTGCCAAGTCTAGTTACAGCGATGTGGACTTCCCATGTAAGTCACTCATTGTTTCGTCACACATTGCTATCTGCATGGCCTTTGCTAGTGCCCAGACTCTATTGTAAAGGCCAGTAGGGGGGGGCGCAATGGCTACGAGAGACACATTGACATTGAATTGCAGTCCACTCTTCGTGTCTTCAATTATGATGACTTTCAGGAGGGTAAACTTGAAGTCTCCAGGGCCATCCTAGGGGAAAAGACGTCTTTGTCCGCACAAACAACGAGTGAACTACACATGAAGTCCGGATTGCTATAACTAGACTTAGCAGGCTCGCCAGTGTACACAAGTAGGACAATAGCTTAGGAATACACTCACCTTTCCACATGCTGAAGTCGTCTTGAGATTTGGAGAGCGTAAACTTGGTGAATCACTCACCGTGGAGAGTCGCCATCTGCTGTTTTGGAGGCTTGGGCGTAATACACAATCTGCTGGTCACACATTAGATAGATATAAGCTAATTGAGTTTGTGACGTAGTAGTAGGTAGTATTTAGTCACGTGGGGTGCCACAACTGTGATGTGGGGTGACACTTAGTGAAGCAAGTGTGTGAAAGTAGGCGCAGTGAGTCCAGACTCACAGGAGGCTGAAAGTGTCATACGGGAACCGGACACTGCCAGGCTCACGTGAGTCTGAGGACGAGGCTAGCATCTACCAATGCAAAAAGTCATTTTACAACTAAAGTTTATAAATGCATTAAAATGCTGCTAAATATTATTATTCTTTACTTTACTCAACAATGAAAACTTGTGATTCTTACAGGCCTGCCTTCATGGATGAGTATGAGAAGCTTGAAGGCGATCTACAGAAACACTACGAGGCATGTGCCTCTTCGCTCTTTTCCTTTCACTGCTGATTCGTGCTCACATTCTTCGATATATAGGAATACATGGTTCGATTCAGGAATCTAGCCTATCTTGAGCATCAGCTCGAAGAGCAAAATAAAATGGAACAGGAAAAACTAGAAGCAACAAACATGTCACTGCAGGTGATACGCTAGCCTCGCGTACCCAGACTCTCTCACTCGTATGTATTAAAGTAACAGAGGGTCTGGGTACGCGAGGCTAATAACAAACCTAGTTGATTTCAAATGTTTGTATTAGTGTTTAAATGTTGTCACGCAGTTATTCAACAATTTCATTGAATTCTTAATTTTTCTCGAATTTTTTGATTATCGTTTTTGTAGGAAATGCAGAGACGTATGCAGGAGCAGGAGCAGCTGTTGGTTACTGGGCAACGCGTCGACGGTAACGCCTATGACTATGGCCTAAACGATGAGATCATTTACGATGACACTCAGACGTACGACGATGACGACGAGTTGGTCGTCGGCGACGACGGATCGAAGGAGAGGAAAATGTTTGGCAGCATGACGGGAGATGGTCTAGAGGTGAGACAAATAATCAACTAAAGTCCAGACCAACTAAATTGTTGATGCTCAGATCTTTTGATGTAGCAATCAGACTGACCAAAATAAATATCAATTAACATAATTTCTTATAGACATTGATATCTATTAGTTACTTCATGAAGGTAGATTAGAATAGTTTAGTATAATCTAACTATAGATGCATCCCTCCAATACAATAGTCTAGTGTATTGTGAGATGCATTCCTCCAATACAATAGTCTAGTGTATTGTGAGATGCATACCTTCAATACTATAGTCTAATGTACTATGAGATGCATCCCTCCAATACAATAGTCTAATGTACTATGAGATGCATCTCTCCAATACAATAGTCTAGTGTATTGTGAGATGCATCCCTCTAATACAATAGCCTAGTTTTCATATTTTCTGTGTAGGAAGAGGGAAGTAGTCTTAGTACTGCAGACAGCGAAGATGTTGTTGGTGATGGTCAACTGCTTGGTGGTGACTCAGACGACGAAGAGGCTCTGGAGATGGACGACGACGACTCTCAGCAGGGTGTGAACCAGAATGACAGTGAAGACGACTTCTAGTGTGGCTACCTTAGTATAACTAAGATATAAATCTTAAAGACGATGTGATTGTTGTATAAATATTTGATTGTTGATTATTTGGGTTTTGCCAATCTTGTGATTCTATGTCAACGATTCGTGTGGGTGGGGTTAGAAGGTTCCACAATTGCTATCAATGACTTAATCGAAGTTTAGTGTACACAAACGAAGTATACATTTATAAAATTCTGAAAACCAAATGAGCGCTTGCAGGTATACCCCCTAAGTGGGTGTCCGAAGGAGTTAGTGTGGCGCGACCTAACGCGCGCTAAGTAACCGCAAAAATACCAAAATAGCGCACGCTAACCAGGTCTTCATCGGACAACTAAAACTCTAGGAGCTTACCAAGTACTCATCACTAACACCTATGATTGTGCAAACGAAAACCTCTAGATATTGAGCAACTCGATGACCTTGAGTATATTAGTATGCCAGCACCAATGTACATGTGGTAAATATATATATATATATATATATTTTTTTTTTTTTTTTTTTTTGAGACACATACATACATACTTACATACATACATACATACATACATACATACATTAGTTAAACATGCAAAGCATTGTTGGGGCGAGCTAGCCTCAGTGAGAACAGACAGACCCGATCGAGACACTGATTAACTTTGTCATAGCGGATAACATGCACGTCTATAGGTATAGCGCTTTAACGTAAATTTCTTTGTAGTTTGGAGTTCCAGCTTGTTTGTAGTACAGTCCCGTGCACCCATGGCGCGCAGCAATCAGTTGTGAACATCTTCCTCTCTTGATGTGTCAGCTAGGAACAATGTACATGTTTGTAGAAATTTGAAGTAGACATAAACCAATTCGTACACCTCCGCAACGCAACACGCAAACCACTTTGTGGTGTGTATGCTCACACAGTTCTTAGATACTCTAGCAAAGAAATTTACCTGTAAATTTGTCCACTTTGAGTAAATCAAGCTACGAGTGTACTTCAGTCACAGCCGCGGACGTGGACGATGCTGATTGGCTCGACAAATTTCCAGAGCGTGACACGCTTTCAAACAAACATAGGTACATGTACATACAAACATAGATAGGTAACGACATACGGACAGACAGACCGAAGTCAATTTCGCGCGTTGAGAGTGAGCTTCTCACGAAGCAGTCCACCACTTTAATGTGTGTCCGTTTACGCTCGTAGCTTATAATTAATTGGCGAGCGAAGCGAGTATCTCTCTTGTCATGTCAATTGAGGTCGAGATATATTAGTAAATGCACAGTTAGCATTGTGTTTGGTGAACGATGGTGTTCTGTCTTTACCTAGGCGCGTTCGTTTATTCTATTCCAACCATTCCGGAATGAGAATACAAGGGAATAATCGTTCAAAAACTATTCCGGAATGGCCGGTTTACCATTTCGATGAAACCACTCCGTCGACCGGTTTACTCGGGTTAGTTTGTGGTTTGGTGTGAGAATGAAAGGAATACCGTGATTGTTTTGACCAAACCGCAAACCGTATATGCGCAGATAAAACCAATGTTTCATCTCCGCTGCTTTCTTCACTACTTTCGCTGTCACTTAATGCCTCTAGCAAGTTTTGGATCACAGCAACGACGGCAGCAGTAGTGGAAGAAGAAATACTAGTCGTTCGTTGAGCGTCCATCTTGCACTAATCTACACCTTATCCCGGATGCTTCGGGAGACAACCCGCCGCAATCCGGAATGGGTGAACAGGACTGTGTTATGTTCGAAAAAGAATGGGTTGGAATGACTTCAACCGCGTATTCCGGAATAGTTGGAATAGCAGGGCCCGATCCAGAGGGGGTTCAAGGGGTTGCAATCCCCTCTTTTCCAATAGGCGTGGTTCAATAATTTCATATAATTTCATTAGAAAAGAGAAAATTAGTAATGCTATAAATAAATGCTAACGTTGAACCCCCTCTTTCAAAAATTCCTGGATCTGGCGCCGAATAGAATAAACGAATGCATACCTATTTACGTAATTACGTAACAATGGTTGCGTTACGTAGCAATAGTTCCTGTCAAACAAACGAGGGAACTCAGGAAACAGACTTTTAGTTGCTTTTCTTCTAGTTGTCTTCAATTCTTCGTTTACGCTTCAATCATCTCACTCGTTTACTTAAGAAGAATAATGCGTAGTGATTGGTCACTCGCTTGCATACCATACATTCCTGAAGCGTGACACCCATATATGGCCATTTTTTGGCGTACATAGTCAGCCAGCCAGCCAGCCACAGAGATTTGGGGCAAATAGAACCCCGTTAGTATACCGCTCCTCGCAAGTCACGTGACTACTTCAAAGTCCTGTCCCTTTGACTCGTAGCTTTCAAACTAGTAATGCGTGAACCTCCGTCGAACGTCGCTTCAAATGAAAGCTAAGAAGCAATACTCATTGGGAGTAGCTTCTATCCGGAGTGGAGCAAATTTATCTTCCCCATCTAGTCTCGTGTACGTACACAGAGTGTATCCAAACACCGCGTCTGCCGACTGCTTCGTCTGTCGACCGAAGACAGGATAGAAGCCGGTTCTAATTTTTCCAAACCTATAGCTATAAATTCTGTATGTCTTTGTGTATCGCGTTACGTACATTAGCTACGGTATCGGTAGTTGGCGACGCACGTTAGCAAGGAAGCCCCGTACGTAGCGAGCGCACTACTCTTCACGTTTGTGCATACTACGGCAGCAAGATTGGATGCTCGTAAATTTTCAGGTAGCGCTACTTGAAATACAACGTTTCTGTTGTTTCTGATCAAAAATTGACGTCTTTCTGGCTAGGTGTTCTCTCATGTCAAAATAGGTAGGACGTCCAAACAGAAAGTCGGGATAGTAAACATCACCAGGGCGATTGTTATTCTGTGACGAAAATCTCTGTTCTAGTAAAGTCCCTATATATATATATATTTATATATTTATATATTTATATACTTATATATTTATATATTTATATATTTATATATTTATATATTTATATATTTATATACTTATATATTTATATATTTATATATTTATATATTTATATATTTATATATTTATATATTTATATATTTATATATTTATATATTTATATATTTATATATTTATAGATTTATAGATTTATAGATTTATAGATTTATATATTTATATATTTATAGATTTATAGATTTATAGATTTATAGATTTATAGATTTATAGATTTATAGATTTATAGATTTATAGATTTATAGATTTATAGATTTATAGATTTATAGATTTATAGATTTATAGATTTATAGATTTATAGATTTATAGATTTATAGATTTATAGATTTATAGATTTATAGATTTATAGATTTATAGATTTATAGATTTATAGATTTATAGATTTATATATTTATAGATTTATAGATTTATAGATTTATAGATTTATAGATTTATAGATTTATATATTTATAGATTTATATATTTATAGATTTATATATTTATAGATTTATAGATTTATAGATTTATAGATTTATAGATTTATAGATTTATAGATTTATAGATTTATAGATTTATAGATTTATAGATTTATAGATTTATAGATTTATAGATTTATAGATTTATAGATTTATATATTTATATATTTATATATTTATATATTTACATATTTATAGATTTATAGATTTATAGATATATACATTTATAGATTTATAGATTTATGTATTTATATATTTATATATTTACATATTTATATATTTATATATTTACATATTTATATATCTATATATTTATTATATATTTATATATTTCTTGCCGAGCGTAGCGAGACTTCTAATCCGGGTCGCACAAAAGAAATGGGCGTGGTCCTATATGACTCTCCATCGAGCTTTTGGTATATATATACAATACATGTGTGTGTGTGTGTGTGTGTGTGTGTGTGTGTGTGTGTGTGTGTGTGTGTGAGAGAGAGAGAGAGAGAGTGTGTGTGTGTGTGTGTGTGTTTGTGTGTACACACAAATCTCAAATTTCTCTTCCTCACGACCACGCTTCATGATAGGATCTACCTTAAAAATCTTTCCGTGTCCGACTACAGATGAGTCTTAGAACGATTTGTGCAAGTGACCAAACGGCGGAAAAAATGCTTCATGGAGTTCCGTCGCCCCATCCTTTTGTATTGTAGCTAGGGTCTGTGTGTACTTGACAACCGAGAAACACCTTCAAAAGTTGAATGCCACCTACAGTCAACTATTCACACGTCCCATACTTACAGTACAATCAATCCTTTACTACACTGTGCTGCATCTAACACTGTTGATAGTCAATGTTTTGCTGATATCAATTTCTATGTCAGTAAATACCATACCACTGTCGTTCTAACGGAACTGAGTGCATACCTAGACTGTACATTTCAATTGTCTTGATCACGATCGCAAAACGACGACTACCTATACCAGGCCTATATACGTAATCTATACTACTAGGAAGTTTGCATGTTTACTTCCATGACAGCTAGGGTTTCAACAAATACGTATTGTCTAGCTAGGACTCGGCGTTTCAGTAGACGGTCTGAAAACTAGGTTGGACGTGTTACTCACGAACGCGAGGCGCCTACGGATACCGTACAACTAGTATACTTACATATTTATTGACATACGTGCGTCAGTACTTGTCATATGGATTTACGAAAAAACGAAAAGTCGGATTCTGCATGGGATTGTCATAACCATCACATATGATATAGTCTAAAGCAATCTATAGCTATGTATGTAGGTACACTCTCCTACAGCTAAACTCCGGAATGTTCTCCAGTTTTTGGGTCGCATTACCATTTGATATATCGTAAATTAGGAAACGTTCTGTTTTAAAATCGTGTATTGTGTTTTCTACAGGATTCAAATTATGGTAGTATGAGTATGCTTGACCTTTAGTATAGCCAAATCCATAGAGATGAAGTTCTCGACAAAAGTTGAGACAAAACACAGTAGCATACAGCCCTGAAGTAGGTGCCGAAACACTTTTGTCATTGAAACGCTTTAGTTTGTACTCATTCAATACGTCTTTAGTGAATGAAGTGAGGTATGGAGAGATGGAATAGACCGGAAGTGAAAATCTCTTCTTGCAATCCTTCACTCCGGCTGCATTGTAGCGATGCCAGCATCTAACGATTAGTGTCCGATTATTTACTGTACTCGGACATCTTCTCATTGCCTTACCTGCACTGATAAATATCACATCGGCTGTTCGACTTTTTACATAGTTCTCATATCCTCTGATTGGAGCATCATTGATTCGTACAACAAGATCACGACTGTCGATGTCACTTCCGTACGATCGATTGAGCAGCAGAGACGATGAACCGACAAGAGCGCACGATTTGTTGTACAAATATTTGCTGATTTGAGCGAACCTGTCGTCAGCTAGCGCAACGTACACTGAACGCCCCTTGTGACGTTTACATGTTAGGAGAG
>NC_085096.1:1570000-1575000 GCF_963422355.1 Corticium candelabrum
AGACACAGACACACACACGGACACAGACACACACACACACACACACACACACACACACACACACACACACACACACACACACACACACACACACACACACACACACACACACACACACACACACACACAGACATACACACAGACACAGACACAGACACAGACACAGACACAGACACAGACACAGACACAGACACAGACACAGACACAGACACACACACACACACACACACACACACACACACACACACACACACACACACACACACACACACACACACACACACACACACACACACACACACACACACACACACACACACACACACACACACACACACACACACACACACACCAGCAACTGTCACTCGCACAACCTGCCATCATTCCAGTGACCAGTTTCAGACTGTCGCTATAGCATCCACCAGACCTGAACAAGCTAATTAAGAGGTCGACACATTGCGGTTTCAAACCACCTACTAGTGTCGAGTAGTCTCGAGTTTAGCTAACACACTACTTACCATCTTACAGGAAATACTTCCGCATGGGCAAAACCACAAAATGCGTGTTCTGTGTGGTACGCACCTAGCAAATGGTTTGGTTTGTACCTCCTGAATACTTCCTGGAAAGTGCGGCGTTTAGGGAATGACTGACATGAAGAGGAACTCTTTAGACAAGTCTGGTGGTACTGAGAGGTAAGAAGAGAATGCTTGATTGATATTTCATATTGATATAATGTCCTCAGCTGTACGTGGCTGTCATATAAATGAACCAGTCACTCAGTGTTGCTGTACTGTGTTTTACCTTTTGAAGTGTGTAGTTGCCATGCCATCATGGTTATTTGCTGTGTTCCTGGATGTACCAATGTATCTGCAAAGAGGAAATATTTGAAGTTTCATAAGGAAATTTTTGTCACACGGATAAACTTCATTGCCATTTGAATGACGTTGACTGGTGGTTGGCACGGGATACTCTACATTGAAGTCTACCACAGTCATTTAGAGAGACTTTCCCGAAAAAGACCTGCATCATTGATGCAACAGAACTATTTACAGAACGTCATTTAGATAGAGGTTTGCAATCAGCTTCCTTCTCCAAATACAAACACCACCACACTGTGAAAGCATTGGTTGCAATATCGCCATGTGGTCATGTTATGTTTGTGTCACGAGTATATACTGGTGCCATAACAGACAGGGACTTACCAAGCAGTCTGGTTTCTCAATAAATTTGTGCCTGGAGATCAAGTCATGGCAAACAAAGGGTTTGTTAGTGCTGACATTCTCATGGACATTGGGCATCTCTTGCGCTACCTCCTTTCTAGAAGGAGGAGGTCAGTTTACTGAGGAGCAAGTCATTAATTAAATGCCGTCAAGCGGCTTCTCTTAAAATCGACATAGAGGGGTGATCAGACGGATAACGAACCATAGCATTTTGCAATGTATAATAACACTTAGTTCAAGCATGGATCTTTTATATAAGGTATTTACTGTTTATTCATATCTAACAAATTTGCATCCACCTCTTGTACTATAGATTTAATTTTTGTACAGTAAACGAATAGTAATTAGTGTCATTGATATCAATTTGAGTTTGTAAAGGTCAATACATATTGGCTCTTGTTATCATTCTGTACTCTTGTGTGTAATGCTCCAGGATACACTACCACTTGCTGTTCAATTTCATTTTCCTTGTGTACACCATTTTTAATAGTAACACTCAATTATATTATTACAACATTGATTAATTGTATTAATTAACAGAACTTTATCTACTTGCTACCTAGGGTCCTTCATTCCCTAGACGCCGCACTTTCTAGGAAGCATTCAGGAGGTACAAACCAGACCATTTGGTAAGTGCGTACCACACAGAACACGCATCATAGATTACGAACGCACGTTTCTACCCGCATTTGACGTCTGTCAAGTCTCAATGTTAAATCATCACTCAAAATGACGTGGTAGAGTCACGAAAGAAATCAGAAAGAGGTTGTTCATCACTGCAAAACACGCAAAACACACAAGAGCCGAGTCCTAATAAGACCTCACCTAATTCGATGCGTCGCTATACGCACCGGTTACAGTTCGAAAAGAAAAATTGTTGCTTTGGCTCTAGACTCACGCGGTTAGCAAACGCCAATGCATCAAAAGCGAACCAAACCGGCGCGCGGTAGGTGATGACGTTGTTAGTGCCACGCCCTGTGAAAAGGTCTATTACAGAGATTACAAACTGGCAACCATACGCATGTCAAGATCACGTCTGTTCCTATACACAAGCCGCAGTGGCAGTGTGGTTTTGAGTAGAGAGTTGTAGCTTTTTGAAGTGAGGTGCTATGGATAACTATAATTGGCGAGCGAAGCAAGCCTCTCTCTTGTCATGTCAATTGAGCTCAAGATATATTTGGCGATCGAAGCGAGCCTCTCTCTTGTCATGTCAATTGAGCTCGAGATATATTATATTTATATATTTATATATTTATATATTTATATATTTATATATATACGTACGTCAGCACATGGATTTACGGCAAAACAGAAAGACAAATCAACAAAACGACGATGCCAGATGAATGCAATTTTGGCTCCGTAACATATGCGCTAAAAATTGAAGCATGGGACCTCTTTTGAGGGGTCGACTCAATTGTAATCTTGGCGAGGAGAGTCAAACGACTCTCGATTTTGCTCCCTTACGCGACTAAAGAGAAAAGGAGACTGATTTGTGACAAACGGAATAAAAAAGAAAAGCTAAAAGAAGAGAAAAGTCTGTTTTTTGAGTTTCCGCGCGTTACTTTGATAGAAATTATTGCTACGCAACCATTGTCACGTGACTATGCGATCATTGTTACGCGACTATCTCAGTAAACGAGTGAGACGACTGAAGCGTGAACGAAGAATTGAAGACAACTAGAGTGTTTTGCGTTCAATTATCTGAACTCAGCGTTCAGTTACCCGATTCAAGCAAGCAATTATCCGAATTGGCCGTTCAGTTATCCGATTCGGGCATTCAATTATCCGATGTTCTGTCCTAATTAGAAGTACCAAATATAGAAATAATTATTTTAGTCGCACATTTCTTTCATGACGTCTTTCTAGGATGCTCACTCACGTTTCAGCTGACCAATAAATGATTGATTCAAGAAAGGTGGGAAGGTGAAGTAGTGAAATTCGAGCTCTTGATTAGCTAAAAACCCGCTGCGACGCATGATGGACTGTTGCATGGTATCACGCAAGACGCGCGATTTACAAAGTATGCGGATTACACCACGATTGACGGAGCAAGGCGTTGTTGTAGGCTTCCTAGATATGTAGATTTAGTTCGCTCACAACAGCTCAGCTGGACCTTCGTGGAAACGTGGGACACCAAGATTAGTGCAAAGGAAATTATCCTACAACACACGCTAAAAATTCACGCTAAAGTCAAGATTAATTACAAATTATTGCGTCTATACAGCTGATGAATGATGATATTTGAGCAGCTGCCCAACCGCAGACTATGTAAGTTATTTAGTTGCACAACGTACAGCCGTAAGCAACGGATCATTGAACGCCTGAATCGGATAATTGAACGCAAAATACTTTAGATGAGCAACAGAAAGTCTGTTTCCTGAGTTCTCGCGTTTGTTTGACAGAAACTATTGCGAAGTAACGCAACCATTGTTACGCGAATTTGTAAAGACAGAACACCATCGCTCGCCAGACACAATGCTAACCGAGCATTTACTAGTATATTTATATATTTATATATTTATATATATACGTACGTCAGCACATGGATTTACGGCAAAACAGAAAGACAAATCAACAAAACGACGATGCCAGATGAATGCAATTTTGGCTCCGTAACATATGCGCTAAAAATTGAAGCATGGGACCTCTTTTGAGGGGTCGACTCAATTGTAATTTCTTGGCGAGGAGAGTCAAACGACTCTCGATTTTGCTCCCTTACGCGACTAAAGAGAAAAGGAGACTGATCTGTGACAAACGAAATGAAAAAGAAAAGCTAAAAGAAGAGAAAAGTCTATTTTTTGAGTTTCCGCGCGTTACTTTGATAGAAATTATTGCTACGCAACCATTGTCACGTGACTATGCGATCATTGTTACGCGACTATCTCAGTAAACGAGTGAGACGACTGAAGCGTGAACGAAGAATTGAAGACAACTAGAGTGTTTTGCGTTCAATTATCTGAACTCAGCGTTCAGTTACCCGATTCAGGCAAGCAATTATCCGAATTGGCCGTTCAGTTATCCAATTCGGGCATTCAATTATCCGATGTTCTGTCCTAATTAGAAGTACCAAATATAGAAATAATTATTTTAGTCGCACATTTCTTTCATGACGTCTTTCTAGGATGCTCACTCACGTTTCAGCTGACCAATAAATGATTGATTCAAGAAAGGTGAGAAGGCGAAGTAGTGAAATTCGAGCTCTTGATTAGCTAAAAACCTGCTAAGACGCATGATGGACTGTTGCATGGTATCACGCAGGACGCGCGGTTTACAAAATATGCGAATTACACCACGATTGACGGGATAAAACCGTTGTTGTAGGCTTCCTAGATATGTACATTTAGTTCGCTCACAACAGTTTAGTTAGACCTCCGCGGAAACGTGGGACACCAAGATTAGTGCAAAGAAAAATATCGTACAACACAAGCTAAAAATTCACGCTAAAGTCAAGATTAATTACAAATTATTGCGTCTATACAGCTGATGAATGATGATATTAGAGCAGCTGCCCAACCGCAGACTATGTAAGTTATTCACTTTTCCATGATATTGCACAACAGCCGTAAGGAACGGATAATTGAACGCCTGAATCGGATAATTGAACGCCCAATTCGGATAATTGAACGCCAAATACTATAGAAGAGCAACTGAAAGTCTGTTTCCTTAGTTCCCGCGTTTGTTTGACAGAAACTATTGCCACGTAACGCAACCATTGTTACACGAATTATCACTCAATAGGTACAGATAGAACACCATCGCTCGCCAAACACAATGCTA
>NC_085096.1:1597500-1600000 GCF_963422355.1 Corticium candelabrum
ACGCAAACGCAGAGTGTCACACAACCAGCAACGTTTTACTGACGAGACACTCTGCGTGTGTGCAGGCTGTGGCTTCATCGGAAGACATCTGGTCACTTATCTAGTCGATAACAAATTAGTAGAGAAGGTAAGCACTCGCCGATGCGAACCGCTTTCTCGGAACGCGCGAAAATCGGTTGTTGACCGAGGGGCGTGGTCGTTTCCGGTTGTAGACAGTCTGTCTCCGTCGTGCGGTTTGATCATGACGTCACGCTCACAACTCGATTTCCGTCACACTAGCAACTCGATTTGCGGTTGTCTCAGTGTCGTTGGGTTTGTCTGTGTTGTATGATGATAGTTAATTTGAGTGGGCGTGGTTGCGGAATTGTGACGTCATTGATAATTAAATAGTTTGAGGGTTTGTTGCATGATATAAGATGTCTGTTGCCTGTAACTAGACGTTAGTATGAAGGTGTTGTCTGTAATTGCTGTACACACTTCTGTAAGTTGTTATTCACTTTTCTTGTGTGTGTGTGTGTGTGTGTGTGTGTGTGTGTGTGTGTGTGTGTGTGTGTGTGTGTTTGTGTGTGTGTGTTTGTGTGTGTACATGTTTGTGTGTGTGTGTGTGTGTGTGTGTGTGTGTGTGTGTGTGTGTGTGTATGTACATGTGTGTGTGTGTGTGTGTGTGTGTGTGTGTGTGTGTGTGTGTGTGTGTGTGTGTGTGTGTATCACATGACATTGTCTGTTATTAAACATCCCAACTCTTCCACATCCCTAGTTAATTAATTAACAATGATTACCAAAAATTTTAGTTAGTCATTGTTTAAATGATCACACGACAAGAGGACAAAATTTCTATTATTAAATGTTTGAAATTTTTAATTAATATTTATTGCTATATTAATATTAAATAATGTTTTTTTGTATAAAATACTGGTACTGTACAGTGTATAAGCTATTAATTAAATTAATTATTTATGAAATTGTGTTTGTTCAGGTTAGAGTAGTAGACAAGGTTCCTCCGTCGATGGCTTGGTTCAACGAGAAGGACAAGGTATGTGGTCATTTGTGTTGTGTGTTGACAAGGTGGGTGTACACACCTAGTTTGATTTAGGCAACGTTTAGAAACTCCATTGTTGAATTCAAGTCTGCAAATCTTAGTGTTGAAGGTATTCTTGGGTTGATTCAATTAAGTGTGGAATTCGTTTGTGTACAATAGTCTATTATATTGTGAGATGCACCTCTCTAATACAATAGTCTAGTGTATTGTGAGGTACATCCCTCCAATACAGTAGTCTATTGTATTGTGAGATGCATCCCTCCAATACAATAGTCTATTGTATTGTGAGATGCATCCCTCCAATACAATAGTCTAGTGTATTGTGAGATACATTCCTCCAATACAATAGTCTAGTGTATTGTGAGATGCATCCCTCCAATACAATAGTCTAGTGTATTGTGAGATGCATCCCTCCAATACAATAGTCTAGTGTATTGTGAGATACATCCCTCCAATACAATAGTCTAGTGTATTGTGAGATGCATCCCTCCAATACAATAGTCTAGTGTATTGTGAGATGCATCCCTCCAATACAATAGTCTAGTGTATTGTGAGATACATCCCTCCTATACAATAGTCTAGTGTATTGTGAGATGCATCCCTCCAATACAATAGTCTAGTGTATTGTGAGATACATCCCTCCAATACAATAGTCTAGTGTATTGTGAGATGCATCCCTCTCATACAATAGTCTAGTGTATTGTGAGATGCAGCCCTCCAATACAATAGTCTAGTGTATTGTGAGATGCATCCCTCCAATACAATAGTCTAGTGTATTGTGAGATACATCCCTCCAATACAATAGTCTAGTGTATTGTGAGATGCATCCCTCTCATACAATAGGCTAGTGTATTGTGAGATGCATCTCTCCAATACAATAGTTTGGTGTATTGTGAGTTACCTCGTCTCCAGACTCACATTAGTATGGCAGTGTTCGGTTCCGGTACGACACTTTCAGCCTCCCGTGTGTCTGGACTCACCGCGCCTACTTTCACACACTTACTTCACTAAGTGTCACCCCACGTCATAGCCTTAGCACCCCACGTGACTAAATACTACCTACTACTTACGTCACAAACTCAATTAGCTTATATCTATCTAATGTGTGACTCAGCAGATTGTGTGTCACTCCAAGCAGTGCATGGTGGCTCTCCACGGTGAGTGACTCACCAAGTTCACATTCTCCAAAATTGTCAAGACGATTTTGGCATGTGGAAAGGTGAGTGTATTCCAAGTTATTGTCCTACTCATGTAGATTGGCAAGCCTGCCAAGTCTACTATAGTTACAGCGATCCGGACTTTACGTGTAGTTTACTCGTTGTTTATGCGGACAAAGATGTCTTTTCTCTCTAGAATGGCCCAGGAGACTTCAAGTTTATTCTCCCGAAAAAGTCATCATAATTGAAAACACGAAGAGCGGACTGTGAATCCACGTCAATGTGTCTCTCGTTGCCATTGCTC
>NC_085096.1:1607500-1642500 GCF_963422355.1 Corticium candelabrum
CATTCAATGCGGCCACGCCTTGCCAAGGGCCTCACACAGTCGTTACAAAACAAATGGCCACATTTGGTGATGGTTGGTTCTCTCAATGTCAAAAGACATACCGGACATGTGTGTCTATCCGATAATAGATCTACAAACCGAGCATCAAATCCTCCAGCAGCCATCTTCTGACCGCATGACCAGGTTGCGCTCACGTGATGGGCGTAACCTAAACTAGCTGACGTCATTGACTGGCAAGTGTGGAAACAATATTAGCTGCAGAATCATCCGAGTTGTTTGTCAACTGCAGCTAATTGGAAGCAGCAGTTGACGTTAGTAAACTTATAGTAGTTATCTGTATTTACCGTTGACATCGTAGAGTCCAGTGATCGAGGCTTTGTGAAAGTTGAGAGTTGAGATGAAATGGTTACCTAGTTACTGATTTAGTGCAACAAAAGTAAAAATAGTTTTTTATACGACAGAAACGAATTGGAACGATACAAAGTCAGCAATGCTGTACTGTGTACACAATTATTTTTATAGTTTTGAACTTAATTAATTAAGTCTAATAGTGTGATGTCTAGTGCAGAAATATTTGATTTCAACGCACACGCACACACACACACACACACACACACACACACACACACACACACACACACACACACGAGCTGCAGATTGAAGCTTGACTGACCAGAGAATTGTGTTTCAGAATTTTGTTGCTAAGATCCATTTACAGCAAAATATTGTTATCTACAAAGCATAACTACTAAAACTCACTCAACGTCTCAGACAATGACATAATAGCAGGCGTATAATATCGCTAGAAGACATAACGATCATGTGTGATCTGTCCGGTAATCGATCTACAAACCCAGCATCAAATCTTTCAGCAGCCATCTAGGCATAGCCTAGAGCGCATTCACACCGGTCCCAATCCTGATTAGTGTAACGCCATTCTAACGTCATAGTCTACTCAGGTTGCACCCACTTGATGGGGATAACTTAAAGTATCTCACGTGTAAGACTAAAACTGGATTTACAATATGCAAGCGCTTGAGCGTCGCGTCGCGTGCGTCGCGTCGCGTCACGTCGCGTAGTACAAATTCAAATTGTAAATGGTCTACGCGACGCGACGTTCGACGGACGCGACGCGACGCGTCCAAATGGAACCAAGTTCTATTTGAGCGTCGAACCGGAAGCTGTACACGTCGCGTCGGAAATAGTAGCTAGATTTCGACCAATCACAGCCAACTTTAAATGCACGTGTGGCTTCCGTAAGCAATGATTATTGATTTCGTCGCTGTACACGACGTTGAGCGGTCTGTAGATTGTGTAGGGAGCTGTCCTTGCTTGTGGATGATCAACTGCAAGACGTACAAAGACCTGCGTGCAAGGGAGAATGCCTAGAAATTGATTTTGAGCAAGCTGGGGTTTCGGCAGAGTTCTGCTAGTAGAAAATCGAAGCGCGACTGGTCAATTCAATAATTCAGGCTGCGACGTCTAAGGCGCGCTGAATCGTATTGTGAATGGTGCGAAGCGTGTGACGCATTGCGTGCCACTCCCACGCAAGACAACGTAACGCGACGCACGCGACGCGACGCTCAAGCGTTCCCATATTGTAAATCCAGCTTAACACGTATTACGATTCAGATGAGGCTGAGCTCTTTAATTAAACATTCTGAAAGTTGAGAGTTGAGATGACGTGGTTAAGAATGGAAGTTAACGTTTGTCCTACAAGCAAAACTGACTAGGAATGATACTAAAAATTTAGGGTTAGCAATCCTGCACAACTTAATTAAATTCAATTTTCCTTTTAACTGTTTGTGTCACATGGCTATTATTATTCTGATGTCGCAGAAAATCTGTCATTACTGTTTGCCCAGGGAAAAGAAACTTTCTACCCAAAAGGAAGTATGAGGGCGAGGAAGGGTCTGGTAACATGAGACTATAGCTATACACGTTCTTGGATATCAGACTAAAGATAGTATGACCAGAGAACTATGTTTCTTCTGTAATGTACAGTAAAAAGATTGCTACTGTAACTACCAAATCACAACTACTAAAAACTGTAACACTACAGTACACACAACATACATATGAGACAGCAAGTCATTGTAAAAAATCAATCCTTCGTGTCCTCTCCAGCACAGTCTTAGTAAAGAGTCTGTTTTACACTGAAGTTAGAGCACATTGAGTTGAAGACAAAACTGAATAACAATTTCATTATTCTGAATGTAGGATCGTGAATTCAATTTTTTGTGAGTTATGAAGTCATCGATAGGATCAAGACATTTACCAGGGACAAGTTCAATCGTTTTCTCTCGTCTTACAACCACATTTATTGCATCAGGTTGTTGGTCTATTAATGTGAATGAAAACCTGCAGTGCTGTTCCTTAAGAAGTTGATCATCATAATCTCCTTTACACACATATGCATAGACAGAGACATGAGATCCTTTACAGCGACCAAAACCCATTGGAAAAAGAAAAAGACATAAATGATATCCTTGTGGTCCTGTGTAAAATCGCTTTGACTCCATCGTATAGATTGGCTTCAACTCTGCTTTCTTCATGCAGTCTAACCAATTGGTTATATTCCACTCAAAGACACATATGTCAAGTTCAGAAACGGTGCCCTGGATTCCAAGCTTCTTGGTAATGAATTCAACTTCACATTCCCTTTTAGCAAGACAAGCTCTTGTGGATAAAAGTAATGACTTGGTGGCAGCAAGTGATGACTCAGTGGCTGAGAGTGATGACTTGGTGGCTGCAAGTGATGACTCAGTGACAGCGAGTGATGACTCAATGGCTGAGAGTGATGACTTGGTGGCTGCAAGTGATGACTCAGTGACTGAGAGTAATGACTTGGTATTGGATTGTTGTTTCATCAAAAGACTAAGATGAGATGTAACATCATTTTGTACATGAATTGTCATTTCATTTCTATTGCCAATAAACTGACAACCTGCTTCACTAAATTCGCATTCTAATGAACTGTTAGGGCATGTACCATCCTTACTGACATGTTCATTCATATCTTTTCTCACCACTTGTTCTTTACAATATTCACATGCAACTGGAAACATCTCACATTGTGTATGGTGATCATTCAGAAATTTGAATGTCACTGTGATCTTACAGTACCTACATTCAACTTTCCTGTTCATGCACGTTATCTTCATATGACTTTCCATATCTTTTGTTATCACCATTATTCCACATTCATTTTTGCATAAAACATCAACATACTCACAAGTCTCGTTGTGTGCTTCTCTCTCCCTTAGTTCTCCTTTCCATTCACATCCCTTCTCTTGTTGATCACAGTAGATCTTCAGACTCATTATTTCTCTTTTATCATAGTTGTTTAGAAAGATTTCTGATTCATTCTGTTCCTCTCTACACACAGGACATTCAATGCGGCCACAGATTGCCAAGGGTCTCACACAGTCGTTACAAAACAAATGGCCACATTTGGTGACTGTTGGTTCTCTCAATGCCAAAAGACATACCGGACATGTGTGTCTGTCCGATAATAGATCTACAAACCGAGCATCAAATCCTCCAGCAGCCATCTTCTGACCGCATGACCAGGTTGCGCTCACGTGATGGGGTTAACCTAAAGCAGCTCACGTGATTGACTGTCAAGTGCGGAAATAATATTAGCTGCAGAATCATCCGAATTGTTTGTCAACTGCAGCTAATTGGAAGCAGCAGTTGACGTTAGTAAACTCATAGTAGTTATCTGTATTTACCGTTGACATCGTAGAGTCCAGTGAGGCTTTGTGAAAGTTGAGAGTTGACATGAAATGATTACTTAGTTACTGATTCAGTGGAACGAAAGTGAAAATTAATATTTTTATACGACAGAAACAAATTGGAACGATACAAAGTTAGCAATGCTGTACTGTGTACATAACTATTTTTATCGTTTTCAACTTAATTAATTAAGTCTAATAGTCTGATGTCTAGTTCAGAAATATTTGATTTCAACGCACACGCGCGCGCGCACACACACACACACACACACGCACACACACACACACACACACACACACACACACACACACGAGCTGCAGATTGAAGCTAGACTGACCAGAGAATTGTGTTTCAGAATTTTGTTGCTACTAGTAAGATCCATTTACAGCAAAATATTGATATCTACAAACCATAACTCCTAAAACTCACTCAACGTTTCAGACAATGACATAGTAGCAGGCGTATAATATCGCTAGAAGACATAGCGATCATGTGTGATCTGTCCGGTAATCGATGATACGATCTACAAACCGAGCATCAAATCCTTCACCAGCAATCTACGCATAGCCTATTAGTAGAACGTGCATGTTCACACCGGTCCTAATCCTGATTAGCGTAACGCCATTCTAACGCCATAGTCTACTACTAGAGAGCAGTGTACAACTAGCCTCGTACCAGACCCTCTCGCGCTGTCGTGCCCGGTTCCCGTATTAGACGAAAACGCTGGAGAGGTTTACAACCGCATTAGTGCGCGTTAGTGGTGGTTGCACGTGACTTTGGCACGTGAGGTAGTTTATACAAAAAGAGCATGTCACCCATGTTTCTGATGTGATGTTGTATGTCAGCTAAACGTACAAACGCAGCAACATGGTGACGTATAGGCATGCAGATGGGTACTACGTGCCTGTGACAACTTACTGCCGTCCCTGAAAGAGCTGCCAGAGAAAGCAAGCAAAATGTTTTCCCTTCAAAACCTACAGGAATGGATTCGTCAAGACAATTAACGCGAATTCTTGCCGGAGAGGATGGATGAAAAGTGTAGAGGCTAAATTATTACACTCGCGTGCCCACGTGACTTACTAATAAAAATAGTTAGCGGTGTGAACGCGCTTGC
Organism: Corticium candelabrum; assembly: GCF_963422355.1. NCBI lineage: Eukaryota > Metazoa > Porifera > Homoscleromorpha > Homosclerophorida > Plakinidae > Corticium > Corticium candelabrum. The sequence goes on from NC_085096.1 coordinate 1,612,353, forward strand.
GCTAATGCTAAATGTCGGTGTGAACTAGCCTCGACACTAGACCTTCCTTCGCTTTACGGAGGCAACATCACGTGATACCGCCAGTTGCTATCCTCGCGTGAAAAAACCAACCGAAAGCGAAGGAAGGCGAGGCTAGGTGTACTCAGGTTGCGCTCACGTGATGGGCGTAACTTAAAGTAGCTAACGTGATAAGACTAACACGTATTACGATTCAGATGAGGCTGAGCCCTTTAATTAAACATTCTGAAAGTTGAGAGTCGAGATGACGTGGTTAAGAGTGGAACTCAACGTTTGTTCTACAAGCAAACCTGACTAGGAATGATACTAAAAATTTAGGGTTAGCAATGATGCACAACTTAATTAAATTCAATTTTCATTTTAACTGTTTTGTGTCACATGGCTATTACTATTCTAATGTCGTAGAAAATCTGTCATTACTGTTTTGTCCAGAAAAACTTTCTAACTGGAAGGATGAAGGCGGGAAGGGTCTGGTAACATGAGACTAGCTTTACACATTCATGGATATCAGACTAAAGATAGTATGACCAGAGAACCATGTTTCTTTCTGTAATGCACGGTAAAACAGATTGATACTGTAACTACCAAATCACAACTACTAAAAACTGTAACACTACAGTACACACAACATACAAATGAGACAGCAAGTCATTGTAAGAAATCGAACCTTCGTGTCCTCTCCAGCACAGTCTTAGTAAAGAGTCTGTTTTATATTGAAGTTAAGGCACATTGAGTTGAAGACAGAACTGAATAACAATTTCATTATTCTGAATGTAGGATCGTGAATTCAATGTTTCGTGAGTTATGAAATCATCGATTGCAGCAAAACATGCCCAAGGGAAAAGTTCAATCGTTCTCTCTCGTCTTACAACCACATTTATTGCATCAGGTTGTTGGTCTATTAATGTGAATGAAAACTTGTAGTGCTGTTTCTTAGAAAGTTGATCATCATAATCTCCATCAACCACACATGCATCAACAGAGACATGAGATCCTTCATAGCAATCACAACCCATTGGAAAAAGCATAAGACATAAATGATATCCTTGTGGTCCTGTGTAAAATGGCTTTGACTCTATCACAAAGCCTGGATTCAACTCTGCTTTCTTCCTGCAGTCTAACCAATTGGTTATATTCCACTCAAAGACACATATGTCAAGTTGAGAAACGGGGCCCTGGATTCCAACCTTCTTGGTAATGAATTCAAGTTCACATTTCCTTTTAGCAAGACAAGCTCTTGTGGATAAAAGTAATGACTTGGTGGCAGCAAGTGATGACTCAGTGGCTGAGAGTGATGACTTGGTGGCTGCAAGCAATGACTTGGTATTGAACTGTTGTTTCATCAAAATACTAAGATGAGATGTAACATCATTTTGTACATGAATTGTCATTTCATTTCTATTGCCAATAAACTGACAACTTGCTTCACTAAATTCACATTCTAATGGGCTGTTAGGGCATGTCCCATCCTTACTGACATGTTCATTCATCTCTTTTCTCACCACTTGTTCTTTACAATATTCACATGCAACTGGAAACATCTCACATTGTGTATGGTGATCATTCAGATATTTGAATGTCACTGTGATCTTACAGTAGACACATTCAACTTTCCTGTTCATGCACGTTTTCTTCATATGACTTTCCATATCTTTTTTCATCACCATTTCTCCACATTCAGTTTTGCATAGAACATCAACATACCCACAAGCCTCGTTGTGAGTTTCTCTCTCCCTTAGTTCTCCTTTCCATCCACATCCCTTCTCTTGTTGATCACAGTAGATCTTCAGACTCATTATTTCTCTTTTATCATAGTTGTTTGGATAGATTTCTGATTCCTTCTGTTCCTCTCTACACACAGGACATTCAATGCGGCCACACCTTGCCAAGGGCCTCACACAGTCGTTACAAAACAAATGACCACATTTGGTGATGGTTGGTTCTCTCAATGCCGAAAGACATACTGGACATGTGTGTCTGTTTGATAATCGATCTACAAACCGAGCATCGAATCCTCCAGCAGCCATTTCTCGACTTCGCGATCCCGTATGATTGTCCGACTTACAGGAATGTAAACAAAGAAGCGGATATTGGAGCGTGGTGGAAGAGTTATTTTAGGAGTGGCGCATGAACAGGCGCAGACTTACATGTCTACAATCGCCGTTAGCGTTGCAAGTGTTTGTCGATTTTTCCACATCATCGTTGCAGTTCAATGGAGTTGTAACTAAATGTTCTGCTAGTCTGCAGCCGGCTGTTGTTTGATCTGTAGTCTACGCAACTGGAAACATTTTTCCCAGTACTGAGTAGACGCGAAGCGGTAAACGAAACCTACACCTACAGCACGTTATTGGAAGTACGTACGTACGCTTTTGTTTTCTAACCTTAGCATAATGCTCCGCTATCAAGTTTGCTCTGAGATAGCGCCAAACTTCCCAACTTGATGTCCAGAAACGTTTAGTGCCGAGGGCGGAGTCAGACATGCGCGGACCGCGGTTGAGTGCTCCTTTTGGGTTTATTAGAAACTCGCGTTCACAGGACTCGGGTAATTGGAGTCTAACCCAAGTTAATTAAAGGGGCAGTCCCACGGAAAAACAACCTAGGCTTTAATTAATTAAAACTATATATCGGTCTTGACGAGAGAATATAGCCTACTAGAGAGCAGTATTACAACCGCACTATATAGTGGCGTTAGTGGTGGTTGCACGTGACTTTGGCACGTGAGGTAGTCTATACAAAAAGGACATGGCGCCGATGTTTCTGATGTGATGTTGTATGTCAGGTAGACGTACAAACGCAGCAACATGGTGACGTATACGCATGCAGATGTGTGTGTACTACGTGCATGTGACAACTTCCTGCCGTCCCTGAAAGAGCTGCCAGAGAAAGCAAACAAAATGTTTTCCTCTTACAACAATGGATTTGTCAAGACAATTAACGCGAATTCTTGCCGGAGAGGATGGATGAAAACTGTCGAGGCTAAATTATTACACTCACGTGCCCACGTGACTTAATAATAAAAATAGCTAACGGTGTGAGCGCGCTTGCGCTAATGCTAAATGTCGGTGTGAACTACTAAAAATTGTAGCAGCCTCGACACTGTTGCCATCCTCGCGTGGAAGGACCACCGAAAGCGCTGAGGCTATTTGTAGGTGTGAACACGCTCTTAGCTTGTATTCAGATTGCGCTCACGTGATGGGCGTAACTTACAGTAGCTCACGTGTAGACTAACACGTATTACGATTCAGATGAGGCTGAGCTCTTTAATTAAACATTCTGAAAGTTGAGAGTCGAGATGACGTGGTTAAGAATGGAAGTTAATGTTTGTCCTACAAGCAAAACTGACTAGGAATGATACTAAAAATTTAAGGTTAGCAATGATGCACAACTTAATTAAATTTAATTTTCTTTTTAACTGTTTTGTGTCACATGGCTATTACTATTCTAATGTCGCAGAAAATCTGTCATTACTGTTTTGTCCAGCAGAAACTTTCTAACCGAAAGTATGAGGACGGGGAAGGGTCTGGTAACAAGAGACTAGCTATACACATTCGTGCATATCAGACTAAAGATAGTATGACCAAAGAACCATGTGTTCTTGCTGTAATGCACAGTAAAACATATTGCTACTGTAACTACCAAATCATTACTACTAGAAACTGTAACACTAGAGTACACACAACATACATATGAGGCAGCAAGTTATTGCAAAAAATCAATCTTTTGTGTCCTTTCCAGAACAGTCTTACAAAAGACTCTGTTTTACACTGAAGTTAGGGCACATTGAGTTGAAGACAAAACTGAACAACAATTTCATTATTCTGAACGTAGGATCGTGAATTCAGTGTTTTGTGAGTTATAAAGTCATCGATTGCAGCAAAAGATTTACCAGGGATAAGTTCAATCGTTTTCTCTTGTCTTACAACCACATTTATTGCATCAGGTTGTTGGTCTATTAATGTGAATGAAACCTTGCAGTGCTGTTTCTTAGGAAGCTGATCATCATAATCTCCTTTACACAAATATGCATAGACAGAGACATGAGATCCTTTATAGCGACCAAAACCCATTGGATAAAGCAAAAGACCTAGATGATATCCTTGTGGTCTTAAGTAAAATGGCTTTGACTGTATCCTATAGCATGGATTCAACTCTGCTTTCTTTCTGCAGTCTAACCAATTGGTTATATTCCACTCAAAGACACATATGTCAAGTTGAGAAACAGGGCCCTTCATTCCAACCTTCTTGGTAATGAATTCAAGTTCACATTCCCTTTTAGCAAGGTAAGCTCTTGTGGATAAGAGTAATGACTTGGTGGCAGCAAGTGATGACTCAGTGGCTGAGAGTGATGACTTGGTATTGGACTGTTGTTTCATCAAAAGACTAAGATGAGATGTAACATCATTTTGAACATGAATTGTCATTTCATTTCTATTGCCAATAAACTGACAACCTGCTTCACTAAATTCGCATTCTAATGGACTGTTAGGGCATATCCCATCCTTACTGACATGTTCATTCATCTCTTTTCTAACCACTTGTTCTTTACAATATTCACATGCAACTGGAAACATCTCACATTGTGTATGGTGATCATTCAGAAATTTGAATGTCACTGTGATCTTACAGTAGACACATTCAACTTTCCTGTTCATGCACGTTTTCTTCATATGACTTTCCATATCTTTTTTCATCACCATTTCTCCACATTCAGTTTTGCATAGAACGTCAACATACCCACAAGTCTCGTTGTGTGTTTCTCTCTTCCTTAGTTCTCCTTTCCATCCACATCCCTTCTCTTGTTGATCACAGTAGATCTTCAGACTCATTATTTCTCTTTTATCATAGTTGTTTGGATAGATTTCTGATTCCTTCTGTTCCTCTTTACACACAGGACATTCAATGCGGCCACACCTTGCCAAGGGCCTCACACAGTCGTTACAAAACAAATGGCCACATTTGGTGATGGTTGGTTCTCTCAATGCCGAAAGACATACCGGACATGTGTGTCTGTTCGATAATCGATCTACAAACCGAGCATCAAATCCTCCAGCAGCCATTTCTCGACTCTCCGATCCCGTATGATTGTGCGACTTACAGAAACGTAAACAAAGAAGCGGATATTGGTAGCGTGGTGGATGAGTTATTTTAAGAGTGGCGCATGCACAGGCGCAGACTTACATGTCTACAATCGCCGTTAGCGTTGCAAGTGTTTGTCGATTTTTCCACATCATCGTTGCAGTTCAGTGGAGTTGTAATTAAATGTTCTGCTAATCTGCAGCCGGCTGTTGTTTGATCTGTAGTCTACGCAGCTGGAAACATTTTTCCCAGGTTGCGTCTAGACACGAAGCAGTAAACAAAATCTACATCTAGAGCACGTTATTGGAAAACCGCCTCGTACGCTTTTGTTTTCTAACCTTAATTAATTAGCGTAATGCTCCGCTATCAAGTTTGCTCTGAGATAGCGCCAAACTTCCCAACTTGATGTCCAGAAACGTTTAGTGCCGAGGGCGGAGTCAGACATACGCGGACCGCGGTTATGTGCCCCTTTTGGGTTTACTAAAAAGTCGCGTTCACAGGACTCGGGTAATTGGAGTCTAACCAAGTTAATTAATTAACCCAAGTTAATTAGAGGGGCAGTCCCGCGGAAAAACAACCTAGGCTTTAATTAATTAAAAGTATGTAAAGGTCTTGACGAGAGAATCCGAATGACTCTAGTCCCCCAATTTGTCTTCTATTCTTGCGTAGCCAGACTCCTTTCCGCAAAAGCTATTTTTAAAACCTGGCTTGTTTTCCGTGGGATTGCCCCTTTAGCAAAGTGCTCGAAGTTCAACTTCTCAGACAATAGAGTAATGCAATGTTCAGGTATAAAGTATCTCACACATTCGCTTACTCAGTAACTGTTAGGTATAAAACTGTAACAGTACAGTACACACAAGGAAGAGACAGCAATTAGAGCATTGCAGTAGAATGTAAATCACATCCGTGTCGTCCACAGCACAGTCATTTAAAAAGTCGGTTCTGAATTGAAGTCAGAGCACATTGAGTTGAAGACAAGACTGAATAACAATTTCATTATTTGGAATGTAGGATCGTGAGTTCAATGTTTCGTGAGTTAGAAAGTCATCCGTTGCATCAAAATATTTACCAGGGATAAGTTCCACTGTTTTCTCTCGTTTCACAACCACATTTATTGTATCAGGCTGTTGGTCTAAATAATGTGGATGAAAACTTGCAGTGCTGTTTCCTAGGAAGTTGATCATCATCATCTCCTTTACATACACAAGCATCCACAGAGACATGAGATCCTTCATAAAAACCGTATCCAAGTGGATAAAGTTTAAGATACAAATGATATCCTTGTGGTCCTGTGTAGAATGACTTTGATTGTATCGACCGGTACTCTGGTAGATCTGATTGTGCTTTTATCCTCCGGTATGACCAATTGGTTACATTCCACTCAAATACACAAATTTCACTCTGAGAAACAGACATTCTACCCTTCTTGGTAATAGCTAATTTAAATTCTTGAGTTCACATTCTCTTCTATCAAGGCAAGCTCTTGTGGATGAAAGTAATGACTTGGTTGTCGCAAGTAACAACTTGGTATAGGACTGGTGTCTTGTCATAAGACTAAGATGACATACAACCTCATTTTGCAAATGAAGTTTCAATTCATTTTTATTGCCAATAAACTGGCAACCTGCTTCAATAAATTCACATTCTAATGGACTGTTAGGGCATGTCCCATCCTTACTGACATGTTCATTCATCTCTCTTCTAACCACTTGCTGGTTACAAAATTTACATGGGACTGGGAACATCTTACAGTTTCTATGGTGGTGATTCGGAAATTTAAATATCACTGTGGTGTTACAGTACAAACATTCAACTTTCCTGTTGACACATGTTTTCTTCATATGATTTTTCATATCTTTTCTCGTCACCATTTCTTCACATTCATTTCTGCACAGTACATCAGCAAACGCAAAAGTATTGTTGTGTGTTTTGTCTCTCCTTAGTTCTCCTTTTCACCCACATCCCTTGTCTTGTTGATCACAGTAGATCGATACCGTACAACTAGTTAAGTCCAATAGTGTGATGTCTAGTGCAGAAATATTTGATTTCAACGCAAACGCACGCACACACACACACACACACACACACACACACACACACACACACTCGAGCTGCAGATTGAAGCTAGACTAACCAGAGAATTGTGTTTCAGAATTGTGGTGCTAAGAGCCATTTACAGCAAAATATTGATAACTACAAACCGTAACTACTAAAACTCACTCAACGTCTCAGACAATGACATAATAGCAGATGTATAGTATCGCTAGAAGACATAGCGATCATGTGTGATCTGTCCGGTAATCGATCTACAAACCGAGCATTAAATCCTTGAGCAGCCATCTAGGCATAGCCCAGAGCGTGTTCACACCGGTCCCAATCCTGATTAGTGTAACGCCATTCTAACGCCATAGTCTACTAGAGAGCAGTATTACAACCGCACTAAATAGTGGCGTTAGTGGTGGTTGCACGTGACTTTGGCACGTGAGGTAGTCTATACAAAAAGAGCATGTCACCGATGTTTGTGATGTGATGTTGTATGTCAGGTAGACGTACAAACGCAGCAACATGGTGACGTATACGCATGCAGATGTGTGTGTACTACGTGCCTGTGACAACTTCCTGCCGTCTCTGAAAGAGCTGCCACAAAAAGCAAACAAAATGTTTTTTCTCCTACAGCAATGGATTCGTCAAGACAATCAACGCGAATTTTTGCCGGATATGCATGATGGATGAAAACTGTGGAGGCTAAATATTACACTCACGTGCCCACGTAACTTAATAATAAAAATAGTTGACGGTGTGAACGCTCTTGCGCTAATGCCGAGGCTATTTGTAGGTGTGAACACGCTCTTAGCTACTCAGATTGCGCTCACGTGATGGGCGTAACTTAAAGTAGCTCACGTGTAGACTAACACGAATTCGATTCAGATGAGGCTGAGCTTTTTAATTAATTAAACATTCTGAAAGTTGAAAGTCGAGATGACGTAGTTAGGAGTGGAACTTAACGTTTGTCCTACAAGCAAAACTGACTAGGAATGATACTAAAAATTTAGGGTTAGCAATCCTGCACAACTTAATTAAATTTAATATTCTTTTTTTAACTGTTTTTGTGTCACATGGCTATTACTATTCTAATGTCGTAGAAAATCTGTCATTACTGTTTTGTCCAAGGGAAACTTTCTAACCGGAAGAAAGTATGAAGGTGAGGAAGGGTCTGGTAACATGAGACTATCTATACACATTCGTGGATATCAGACTAAAGATAGTATGACCAAAAACCCTGTTTATTGCTGTAATGCACAGTAAAACAGATTGATACTGTAACTACCAAATCACAACTACTAAAAACTGTAACAGTACAGTACACACAACATACATATGAGACAGCAAGTCATTGTAAAAAATCGATCCTTCGTGTCCTCTCCAGCACAGTCTTAGTAAAGAGTCTGTTTTACATTGAAGTTAGGGCACATTGAGTTGAAGACAAAACTGAATAACAATTTCATTATTTCGAACGTAGGATCGTGAATTCAATGTTTCATGAGTTATGAAGTCATCAATTGCAGCAAAATAACTATAAGGGATAAGTTCAATCATTTTCTCTCGTCTTACAACCACATTTATTGCATCAGGTTGTTGGTCTATTAATGTGAATGACAACTTGCAGTGCCGATTCTTAGGAAGTTGATCATCATAATCTCCATCATCCACACATGCATCGACAGAGACATGAGATCCATAATAGCAACAACAACCCATTGGAAGAAGAAAAAGACATAAATGATATCCTTCTGGTCCTGTGTAAAATCGCTTTGACAGTATCCTATAGCATGGATTCAACTCTGCTTTCTTCCTGCAGTCTAACCAATTGGTTATATTCCACTCAAAGACACGTATCTCAAGTTTAGAAACGGGGCCCTGGATTCCAACCTTCTTGGTAATGAATTCAAGTTCACATTCCCTTTTAGCAAGACAAGCTCTTGTGGATGAAAGTAATGACTTGGTGGCAGCAAGTGATGACTCAGTGGCTGAGAGTGATGACTTGGTGGCTGCAAGTGATGACTCAGTGGCTGAGAGTGATGACTTGGTATTGGATTGTTGTTTCATCAAAAGACTAAGATGAGATGTAACATCATTTTGTACATGAATTGTCATTTCATTTCTATTGCCAATAAACTGGCAACCTGCTTCACTGAATTCACATTCTAATGGACTGTTAGGGCATGTTCCATTTTTACTGACATGTTCATTCATCTCTTTTCTAACCATTTGTTCTTTACAATAATCACATGCAACTGGAAACATCTCACATTTTCTATGGTGATCAATCAGAAATTTGAATGTCACTGTGGTCTTACAGTACCTACATTCAACTTTCCTGTTCATGCACGTTTTCTTCATATGACTTTCCATATCTTTTGTTATCACCATTATTCCACATTTATTTTTGCATAGAACATCAACATACCCACAAGTCTCGTTGTGTGTTCCTCTCTCCCTTAGTTCTCCTTTCCATCCACATCCCTTCTCTTGTTGATCACAGTAGATCATCAGACTCATTATTTCTCTTTTATCATAGTTGTTTGGATAGATTTCTGATTCCTTCTGTTCCTCTTTACACACAGGACATTCAATGCGGCCACGACTTGCCAAGGGCCTCACACAGTCGTTACAAAACAAATGGCCACATTTGGTGACTGTTGGTTCTCTTAATGCCAAAAGACATACCGGACATGTGTGTCTGTTTGATAATCGATCTACAAACCGAGCATCAAATCCTCCAACAGCCATCTTACTAAGCTGTAATTACCCGTATGCCAGCGACTGCCACGCAAACTCAAAAAGTAAACAGCTACGGAAACAGTCCGCGCGTTATCTTTCAAAACAAGACCCGGATGATATGCATCTCGTTGTGTTACAATGTCCGTGTGCTTGATATGTCAACTACTTTAGTGCTAATCTGTGTAGCCACCAGAGCTTTTTCTTCTCCATTGTCGCAACGTGTAGTGAAAAGAAGGTTTGGAGCATAAATTCAACAATAGGTAGGATGCAACAGAGGACGAGTTTTCGTAGGAGAGGGATGGAAGTGGACGCGCTTTGATGCTGTCACCGCCACGGCGCCTCACTTTGTGAATTGAATACGAGATGACCAGCTACCCTGTTTCGATCAGTATTAGAGGATGCAGTATATTCTAGTCAATTGCTAACAGTTTGCGTTAGTCTCGATTTCTTTTGCACAGAAGAAGATGATGAAACGGGCGGAAATGGCTGATCTTGAAATGCGCGGTGTGCTGTAAGTACATTCACTACGAAGTACGGGCGCTTTTGTATGAATCTTCAGGCCTTCATGAAGATGCCAGCTTGGACCCTCCCACGCATTTTACACATTACCTTACCGCACTGTTTTTTTAACCGCGCGCTCTTTTCTAGCTCAAACCCTGGCTGTGAACATGTGTTTGTCTCTTGTTTCTACTCGTGAGTTCGTTTTTCGCAAAATTAGGCGTTTCTAGGCTTTCGAAGTAGCCGTTGCTAGAGTGTAGGTCGATCTCGAAATTCGCTCAAACCGGTTGTAACCCGGTATAACGTTGTATTTTGAAGACATTGTAGTTGACCGATTGCTAAACGGACGCAAATTGAAGTTTCTAGACAAAAATAAGTGACTCCGACGACACTTACGGGGTGTTTGTTCGAAGGGATCGGTTTGAGACGTGAAAATGGAAAAGTAACCTTCATATTTCTATCGAGGTCTAGTTTTGTGCCGAGTTTCATAGCAATTTACCAGCACGTTGAAGAGAAATCTGCAAGAACTTGCCGCTACGCACACGTTTCTGAGCAACCGTTGCTAACGTACTCTACACTGTACTGACCAAAAATCTATACTGTAAACTAGTGTAGGTTTCTGACACGTTTGTTACTTCATTTCAAATATTCTGAACACTAATCACTCTAATTCAATAACATTTCAACAAATCTTCATTTAGCTAACAATTATCTTTTCTCAAAAAATACAAATTATGCAGTACACTATGTACAAAACGGAGTTAGTACAACCTACAAGAAAAAGCCTGAACGAGAGTGGATAGTGCTGCAGACATCCCACAGAAACAAGTCATGAGCTCAATCGACAGCATTCTCCAGGCGGCAGTGGTATCGCGACCGGCTACTCTCCCCAGACTAGGATGCATTGAAATCAATCATCGTCATCATCTAACTGCTACTAGTCCACACATAGTCGACTCGTAGGATGTTTGGTACGATCTTATTGTTGGTTGTACATCCGCAGGCAAGGAAGAAGCGTCATCGGCATCACTGTCCTCTGGAGGAAGACGTCTCTTCTGTGACTTCCTCGCAGGCTGCTTCGTTTTAGTGTCCTGTCGGTTCTGCGGCTAACTCTTCCCAACACCAGATGGACCCGGTTGGTCAAAGTCAGGTTGATCACCAAACACGAAGGCAACTATAAACACAAATTTTAAATTTGATTACAGTCAGTCACAGATTCGTCATTGACAGATTTATCTGGTGCGTAAGACTGTTCCTCGGTTTGTTCCGCATGATCTTGGGGCTTCTTGCGGTTTGCACGAAGAACCTGTCTTCGCTTCTTCACTTCTGGTCTCTTCTTGCGTGCTAGTCCTGCTAACGTCTGCTGTTCGAGACGTTCTAGAGCACAACGAGACATCGTGTTGTCTGTGATATCCATTGCCTCTAGAACTCTCAGGAGACCCAGACAGCCTGCGTTCCTCTGGATCACGGCCAGAGCTGTTGCGATCCTGATCAGCTACAAGCAATAGTGTGTTGGAAATAAATGTGTTTTCAAAGAACAAGCTAGATGTTATCTAAACGGAGCCAAAGAGGTGTTTAGGAGCTCGCTTCCATATCAGGCTGTGAAGTGCTTCATTGAGGTTCTGAGTCTCCCCCATTTGCACCTTCTCTAGTAGATCAGAATCAGTGAGGCGTTGACGGCTTGGCTATAACAAGGCCAAAGTCTCTGGTGTGATGTCCATCTCCGTGTACTTGCGATGCTACTCAGGATTCTGGCTGTTGTATTTGCACCATGTGTCCTCACCTTCTAGGCAGTACTGATGGTCATTAGAGAAGTGACCATAGATGGCGTTGATGGCACGGATCATCTTGGGCTTGTCGCCCAGGTTCCCACGGATCGTTTTCCCGTAATAATTGTGCATTTATACAACACAAATAAACAATAATTTAGATCGACAAAACTTCAACAAAACAATTAGAAATGTTTACCTGGTCAATCGTCTTTGCTGTCAGGCCACGTGATCCTTTAGTCCCTTCCGCTTGCCGCCAGCAAAAGGAATCACACTTGTTGACTAGTTTGCAAGGACCAGTGACCGAAGCTCACAACCCATTTGCTTCTGAACATGAGTAATGCACTCATGTTTCTCTACGGGATGGCCTTGCCCATAGATGTCCTTGATGTTCTTGTGTGTGGAACGCTGTCTCCATCCCCGACAAAGATGGTGTAGCGGAGATTATGCTTGTCCACTGACCGGCTCTACATCTCCTTTGCCCCGGCAGCCTCCATGCTGTTCGATGATGCATGGTAGTTGATCTGACAATGAGGTCGATGAGCATCCATTCACTCCCCATAGACAGATGTCGTATTGTCCCACTGCCCACGAAATTGGCAAGCATGACAATGCTTGCTCTGGATTTCGTAGGACCTTGCGAGTGCCGACGGAAATGACAGTCTGGACGCCAAAAAGAGACTGATGGCCACGTTTCTGCCATGTTCCGTCACACGAGACTGCTGTGTCAATTAGGCCATTCACAGATGGAACTCCAGCATCTGTTCAACAAAAACTAGTAATGTTACATTATTATGATTTTGTTCGTATTTAGTTACCATTATCATCAATGGCCTTCTTAATTTTCTTTACTTCAGCTCCAGCCTCTGCAAGAAGTTGTTGAGCTACTGATGATGTGGCAGCATCAATAGCCTGAACACAACTAGTTCAACACAACAGTACAAAATTGTTTCTGTACAAGCAACATACTCGAACATGTTCGCAGAACGAGTATTAGCCGAGTCATCCAACGAGTCCAGCAACAGCCACGAGTCTTTGTAACCAACAGCAGAAAGCATAAAGATGGACTAAAATAAATAAATAATAAATATAGAATATAAAGTATAAATAGAAATATGAGTTTACTACAGAAGCTGAGTAATACACAAACTGGATACAAACTTACGTCCAGGGCAGCCTGGCCACAACCCACCTCGCGGGCAGCTAAGACCATACGACGATTCACCTCAAACGGCCCAGATGTAGAAGTCGGTGACGGAATTCTTTGCGAGGTGAAAAACTCGTGACCTGTGCGGACCCCACTTCCACAAAACCTGCAACATCAACACCCACAGTTAAATTGCTGTGCGACATCTACTCAAAAATCGGCTAAAATTGTAATTACGCATCGGAGCACTCGAGCAGGAGCTTTGGCACGAAGCCCGCCCTCCGTCCGCTGTCCATCTTCAGGCGTAGACCGGGCCGAATCCAGAGGGGGATTCAGGGAGTTGTTCAGGGGTTGAAACCCCCTTTTTTCCAATAGGCGTGATTCAATAATTTCAAATAATTTCATTAGAAAAGAGAAAATTAGCAATGCTATAAATAACTGCTAACGGTGAACCCCTTCTTTCAAACATTCCTGGATCCGACGCTGGTAGAGCATTCCTCCGACACTTCTTGCACACAGCAACGGTCGCCAACAGTCCTGCTAACAAGGACAAGTCAATAATAGCAAAGCCAACGGCAGGAGAAAACGCGTCAAGCTCCGGATGACGTGGAACGCTTGGTCATCGTCTCCGCATCTCGTGAATTTGATTCTCAACGGACGCTACTTCTTTGAAACGCCAGCTTCGACGGTTTTCGTGAGAAATAACGGTTGAATTCGAAGTCTGTTCTTTAGAGAACTCTTGACCAATCACGAAACCTTATCCATTACAAAACAACTGCTGATTGGTTACTACGAAAAGCAGATAGGCGGAGTTAATGAGGTTCACGTGGCACAAATTATATACTGAGTGCTGATTGGTCCACACACATAAAACAGGCGTAGCAAAGTGTTGCTACGGTAAAATATGCGCAATGGGCTACTGCGCGAGGTTATGCAAAATTTATGTAAAACTATAGCGTTACTACCGTTACCGCACAACGTCAGAGATATAGCCGGGACTTCGCTCTAGCTACTTGACGTTTAACAATTCCAGTACGTTTTATAATGGCGGCGCAGTTTGACGAAGAAGACGGCTGCACCGGTTGTTCAGACGAGTCTTGGTTAACATCCTAGTGCTCTTCGCGTCGTCCGAATTAGGAGGACTCCTTTCGTGGTGTTCTTGCTGAATGGTATGACTATGTTTTGAGTTCGTTAGTTTTATTTTTTGTGACAAGTAAAAATTCGGCATTCTAAACGTAGGAGGGGCCCTTCAGGTGTGCGTTGATTGTTTTGGAGGCGATTTGTTGTAGTTTAGGGTACAGGCAAGACGATTTTTGTCTAGATGGTTTTGCGCCTTCCTAGGGACCAACTTTTGAACCTCCTGTGCATTTTGCTCCACCGCTAGTTTCCCTCATGCTATTGCATTGAGGTTTCTCTTTTCACTTTGCAAGAGCAGCACCAAACCGTTGCTTGTGAGGGTGTCTATCGGTTGCATGAAATACGAGTTTCGTCGACTCGCGTCAGCCCTTGTGACACAGCAGGCGGAGCTGATGGTAGTAAGCGGGACCAGGCTTTTGAGCTTTGCCAGATGCATACCCATACTCATTGTTCCGTGTATTTCAGTCAGCAAAAGTAAGCACTCTGACAAGTTGTACAACGTTGTACAAGCACATTTACTCTATTGTACACGTAGCTGAACGTTCTTACACCGGGAAGAGAACGTCGAACTCCTAAAAGGGTCCTTGTCGTGAAATCTTGCCATGACAATGCAAATAACCAGCGTGAGCATTCACATTCGATAACAGCTCTAGAGTCAAGACCACCGATCGTTTTCGCTGATGTATTGCACTTTGGAATTATCCGGGTACTTGGTTGTTCCGTACTGTCATATAGTCGGGTGAAGTTCTTCAAACAACCTGAAAGTTTAGAGTTGAGATGAAGTGGCTAGTGCGCATCATTCAGTAAAAACTCAAGTAAAAATTAAAGTTTGAGATAAGACAGAAACGACTTGAAAGGATACAGTGTTAGCAATGCTGTACAACGTGCATAAATATTAATGTTTACGGGTATACATGTGTACGTCATATATATGACTGTTGTGATCTGGTAGAAAATATACCAGTGTTGTGCTAGGGTGGTGGTGGTGGTTTGATAACGTATTCTAAACACGCGCGCGCGCACGTACGCACACGTACGCACGCACACAGACGCACGCACGCACGCACGCACGCACACGCACACACACACACTCACACGCACGCGCGCACACACACACACACACACACACACACACACACACACACACACACACACACACACACATACACACACAAGCTGCAGATTGAAGCTATACTGACCAGAGAATTGTGTTCAGAATTTTGTTGCTAAGATCCGTTTACAGCAAAATATTGATATCTACAAAGCATAACTACTAAAACTCACTCAATGTCCCAGACAATGACATAATAGCAGGCGTATAGTATCGCTAGAAGAGATAGTGATTATGTGTGATCTGTCCGGTAATCGATCTACAAACCGAGCATCAAATCCTTCAGCAGCCATCTAGGCATAGCCTAGAGCGTGTTCACACCAGTCCTAATCCTGATTAGTGTAACGCCATTCTAACGCCATAGTCTACTAGAGCACAGTATTACAACTGCACTAGGGGCGTTAGTGGTGGTTGCACGTGACTTTGGCACGTGAGGTAGTATATACAAGAAGAGCATGTCACCGATGTTTCTGATGTGATGTTGTATGTCAGTTAAACGTACAACGCAGCAACATGGTGACGTATACGCATACAAATGTGTGTACACTATGCGCCTGTGACAACTTCCTGCCATCTCTGAAGAAGCTGCCAGAGAAAGCAAGCAAAAAGTATTTCTCCTACAGCAATGAATTCGTCAAGACAATTAACATGAATTCTTGCCGGATACGATGGATGAAAACTGTCGGGGTTACTCACGTGCCCACGTGACTTAATAATAAAAATAGTTAGCGGTGTGAACGCGCTTGCGCTAATGCTAAATGTCGGTGTGAACTATCCTCGACACTACTAGTAGTCCTTCCGTCGAGACAACATCACGTGATACCGCCAGTTGCTGGAAAGACCACCGAAAGCGAAGGAAGGTTGAGGCTAGGCAGCCGCGGATCTAGGATTTTTAGAAAGGGGGGGTTGAAAGTTACAACTTGCCACGCCCCATGCCCCATGTTGTACTGACATGTGACTTCGTCATTCCATTCAATTTCTCGTCGCTTCCATGCACGTTGTCGCTCATAGGGTCTCTCAACTCTAACTAGTTACGTACACAGAGACCAAGTCTTGCCAGTAATCAGCTCAATTAATCACCTTTAAGAGTTTCCTAATCACCTCTCTCTCTATGAAAACGCTCGCTAGGTTTTTAATGCTGTTCATGTTTCGCTAAATAACGACGCTTGAAACATCCTCCTTGGATGTTCTTGCACAAACGCTTTTGCGATCTCCTCGGCAGGGATACGGTCACTGTAATGCATGGCAAGAACTCCAAGGTCTGTGAAACGCTCTTCGCACATCGCCGATCTTGCATAAGTCTTGATCCGCCTCATGAGGGAAAAGGATCGCTCCGCTTCTGCACTCGTTATTGGGAGAGTGCAGGCAATCAGAAGTAGGCGGTGAATGTTCGGAAACGAATGTACATCGCAATTTCCAAGTGACAGCAGCAGATTGTCAGGAATTCTTGCCTCACGTTGCCTGACCATTTCTTCTTGCACGGATTCTCGGTCTTTTCTTCTCTTCCACAGGGTTTCCCATCTCCTGAGTTCATTCTCTAGAGACTTAGGGAAAGGTAGGTCTTTTTCCCAAAACATAACGCCTTCTCTGAGTGTGCCCAACTCTACTCTCGAAGTTAGAAATATTGATGGTACAAGATTCAGCAACGCACCAACATGCCTTCCATCACGTAGGAAACGGTCTTCCATTTGCGCTGTCAGAGAATCCAGTAGTGGAATTGCAAGTGACCGCTTATAAAACTCCATCGGACTTTGACTAGGTGTGTTACTTCTGTTCCTCTGCAGGCTGGTTTTCCTAGGAATTGATTCCGCTACGCCGATGTTCGCTGCAAGCTCAGTTATATCTCTATACCAGGAAACAAATGTTGCATCGATATCTTTTCTCACACTTTTGATCTCTTCAATCGATTCATCAACCATTGCGTAGGCGTCAAGTATATCCTGGTTCCGCTCTTGCAATTTTCCTGCCAGTTCCTTAACTGAATCAAGGACGTTTTTAGTCGTTATGAAAACAGATATTGTCTGAAATGACGAGAGGGCTGCTTTTAGCCCCTGAGCTTTCGACACTGTCTCTCTGTCCCATTTCCATTCCTTGTCAGCCGACATGAGATCAGGGTACTCGTGTGGAGACACAATAGCGTCAAGGAAGGTCACTAGGGCTTCGTACAGTTCAAGAAAAACTTCAAAGCATGTATGGCGTTCTACCCAGCGTGTCTTGCAGAGCCCTGGAAGCTTAGTGCGAGAAGACTGAGGCAGATACGTCTCTAACGTTAGCTGGAACATTTGCTGTCTCTTTGGGCTGTTAGACAAAAACAAGTACGCTTCATTGATTGTACCAATGAGATTTCTAACTTCTTGGACTTTGCTTGTTGCCGCAACAGAAAGATTGAGGCAATGAGAATAGCAGTGGGTGAAAATGGCCAATGGCGCCGTTTCCTTGATTCTGGCTTGAACCCCGGCTATGTTAGACGACATAACCGCAGCGCCGTCATATGCCTGCCCCCTGATATTGTTGGGATCTAAAGAGACTGGTGGTTTGGACAGAGACTTCAATATTTCCTCGGATATTGTCAAGGCATTTGCTCTTTCCAGATAGATGAAATCAATCAGGCACTCCTTGATGACTGGACTACAAGCTGAGTGTAAATCAACAAACCTCAAACACAGTGAAAGGACCTCTTGGTTTGCATGAGGGTCTGTAGCTTCGTCAGCAATGATTGCAAATGGTAACTGCTCTTCTCTCAGATGTGCAGTTAGTCGCTCTCTGGTCTTATTGGCATAAACGTGAACAATTTCATTTTGTATGGTTTTACTTGTGTACTTCTGATTTCGTTTTGCAAAGAGAAGGTGCTTTTGAAGAGTGCTGTTTCCTTTGGCCAAGAGCTGTAGTGCAGCAATGAAGTTGCCCCTGTTAGATCCTTCAGTTGCAAAATCAACCTTGTCATCTCTATGACCACGAAGAGGCAAGCCTTGTTTTGCCAGAAATTCTACAGCTAGTATAATTTGACGAAGTATTTCTTTGTTCTCCAAGGATTGCTGATCTTTGTGTTTCAGTAGCATCGTGTCTACTCTTGAATCTGCCTTCTCAAAGCTAAGTTTGAACAAGTCGGCTTGAACCATTGCGTGTCGATGCACGACCGTCCCTTCATGAATGACCAGTACGCCATCTTTGCCAAGAGCCTTTGTGAATGGTTTCTGGTACGGCACCGTCACGAGTATGCCTGGATTCCCTCCCTTTGAACCTCCCCTCTGCGGGTGTTCGGGAAATAGGATGCAATACCGACAAATGCCACCTTGCAGAACATTGCTGTACGAAAGCCACTCGTAGTCTTCCATCCATTTTCTCTGAAAAGACACCTTCCAGCGTTTGCCACTCTTCGTCACCTCATGAAAGTGGAGGACATCTGATGGAGCAGGTTTGACGTGAAATGTAAGGTGCTGCATTTTTTCGGCATCTGACATTTCATGAATTAATTGTCTAAGGCAATCAAAAGATCTATTTGCAGCTAGTACGAGGTTGCCCAGATCTATTATTTCTTCCACCCCTGACAAATGAACTGGCCTGTCGACAGCCTTGGAGCTAGTACTCACTGACCCGAAATCGCGACTCCGAGGACCTGAATCCGGGAGACTCAGACAGTCTAGAGGCACAGGTAAAACAGAACTGCTTTCTTCGCAAGCCGCTGTTGCTGACTGTGACGGTTGTCCAAGACAAGCGGTAATCAGACGTTGCTTTTTTGCTGGAGGTTGTCTAGCGGCTGCTGCTTTATCTGATGCGAATCTGTTACGCAGTGGAGAATCTGTTCAGAATGCTTACAACACGAAACCTAATTTTCTATTCATGCCTACCTTTTCAAAGCAGAGGACATGTTTACGTCTTTCAGTAAAACGCACGGAAGAAACACGAACACCGCCAAACAGGTAACGCGAGTTACGCAGCCTCGATCTCCGGACGTCTGTTTAGTGAAGGATACTCTGACTACTAGTAGACGTACTGCGTTTGCCCAATTTTTATTTTATTTCTGTCACTAGCTAGTGCTAAGTACTTAGTTTATGTATACTTTCTGACAGACTGAGAAGCAAGTGACTTCACTGGTGTAATTATTACCACACTTTGTCTTCCTACAACAGCGCCAGAAAAGGGGGGGTTGCAACCCCAGCAACCCCCCATCTGGATCCGCTACTGCTAGGTGTGAGCACGCTTTTAGCGACTCAAGTTGCGCTCACGTGATGGGCGTAACTTAAAGTAGCTTGCGTGTAGACTAGCACGTATTACGATTCAGGTGAGGCTGAGCTCTCTAATTAAACATTCTGAAAGTTGATAGTCGTGATGACGTGGTTAAAAGTGGAAATTAACATTTGTCCTACAACCAAAACTAACTAGGAATGACACTAAAAATTTAGGGTTAGCATTGATACACGATTTAATTAAATTTATTTTCGTTTTCAACTGTTTTGTGTCACATGGCTATTACTATTCTAATGTCGTAAAAATCTGTCATTACTGTTTTGTCCAAGGGAAACTTTCTAACCGGAAGTATGAAGGCGGGGAAGAGTCTGGTAACATGAGACTAGGGGCGCATTTTTTAATTTCCACAACTAATCCGGTTGAGCTCCACTGGATTAACCGGAAGTATTCCAGTGGAATCGGATTAGTGTGGACTAGAGAAACACTCAAGTAGACGTGAGCATGCGCATTGTGTTAGTAGTTCGAAATGGATCAATCTTGTCCTTTTTGCATGCCTATGCCTGCATTTGCAGCGTTTGTGTTTGCTTTGTTGTTTGACGACACGGATTGGTTGCTACTGACTCTTACTGGTAGCTTTGATTGTTTGTGTCCCCTTTGGGGGCATTGATACACCGTTGACAATCAGTTCGCATCTCTGAGTTTACAGAAACTGTTGTTCCACGTTATCATGCTGATAACTCTAGACGCCATTTTTGTGTTTCAAGGAAGACTGCAGATATCCGCTTTATTTTCGCGCGCATGCACTAATTGGCCACGCCTATCTTCACGAACTAATCCATCTTCCCGCTTGATTAGTTTGTGGAGTTTGGGTGAGCTCAACCGGATTAGGTGGTGAAGATAAAGAAACGTGGTAGAGGTCCACAAACTCAACCGGATTAGGTTGTGGAGATAAAGAAACGCACCCTAGCTATACACATTCATGGATATCAGACTAAAGATAGTATGACCAGAGAACCATGTTTCTTGCTGTAATGCACAGTAAAACAGATTGCTACTGTAACTACCAAATCACAACTACTAAAACACTAAAGTACACACAACGTACATATGAGACAGCAAGTCATTGTAAAAAATCGATCCATCGTATACGTGTCCTCTCCAGCACAATCTTAGTAAAGAGTCTGTTCTACATTAAAGTTAGGGCACATTGAGTTGAAGACAAAACTGAATAACGATTTCATTATTCTGAATGTAGGATGGTTACTTCATGAGTTATGAAGTCATTGGCTGCATCAAAAAATTCCCCAGGTAAAAGTTCAATCGTTTTTTCTCGTCTTACAACCACATTTATTGCATCAGATTGTTGGTCTATTAATGTGAATGAAAACTTGCAGTGCCGTTTCTTAGGAAGTTGACCATCATAATCTCCTTTACACACACACACACACACACACACACACACACACACACACACACACACACACACACACACACACACACACACACACACACACACACACACACACACACACACACACACACACACACACACACACACACACACACACACACACACATGCATTGACAGAGACATGAGATCCTCTAAAAATTGCCAAAAATTCTAAGGTGGTGTTAATTTCCCCGGACAAAATCATTAGCAATAATATCCAAGTCCAGACTATCCAGTCTTTCTTTGTCCATATTTAGCAGCAGAACGTGATTGAGCCTTGTCTGACGTATCGTGCTTCGTAGGTATGTCCTAAGACGTCGCATGGCAGAAAAGCTTCGCTCGCTTACAACATTTGTAGATGGCATTACTAGAATAAGACGAGCTAAGCAGCATACTTCACTGTAGAATGATCGCTGGCCATCTGACAAACTTCTGAGATACTACAGGCAATCTTGCAATGATACTGCTTCCTGGTTTTTCCTTGAAAAACCACGTGCCGAGGTTCAGCAACTGTGCTTCCAATTCTACAGGTTTGAAGTCATCTCTGTAAAATGACGTTACTTGCTGGAAATAAGCTTGGAAGCACTGTTGATTGGCAGCAGTGACAAGCAGCCCTTCAAGGTTCTTGTATACAGCGTAACCAGGTTGATCAAAGCGCTTTCTGATGACGGAAATAGCCAGATCAAGGGCTTCAAAGTACTGACGGCAATAGCGTTCCTCAACAGTTGTGCTGTGAAAACCATCTCCAGATCCTACTTCTAGTCGAGAAAGAGCTTTCCTTTTTCCGGGTAGGACAGGCTCATTGGTACCTGCATGCTGACAAGACTGGCCAACTAGAGCGAAGAAGAGGCTGAATGCTTCATCAGTACGCATGCCTTTCCGGGTCTCCAATGACATCTGAGCAATTTCTACCTTGGTATGGTCAAAGGCTGCATTCCGCTTTGGTGAAAATCAGATCAGCTTGGAAGTTTTATATGCCGTGTCCAATGCATCTCTGCATATCTTAGACTGCTTCATTGCATCTCCTATGGCCAGGTTTAGTACATGCCCATAGCAATGCGTTAGTACAGCTCGACTCTCCTTTGCCTGAAGTTGAGTTGCAACACCATGTTTGCTTCCAGTCATGCTTGACGCACCGTCATAGCATTGCCCACGGAATAGTGTCATTTTCAAGCTCATGCACAGAAGGACATCTCGGATAGTCGCTGCCAGACAATTCGCATCAAATGGTGCCAACATTTTATACAATTCAATCACATTCTCATGGTCTGTTAGACTGTCATCCACCCATCTAATGCAGATTGTAAACTGTTCCTTGTTTGCTACATCTGTTCATTCATCAGCCATAATAGTATAGAAGCCATTTCTACAGATACTATTGCTAACTTGCCGCAAGATGTGCAAGGCCATCAACTGAAGGCACTCATTTTGAATGTCAGGAGAGGTATACTTATTTGTCTTCTTATCCATCCACTCCAAAACTTCGGCACAGTCAAATGCTCTTAATTAAACGCATCAGCTGTATAAAGTTACTTTCTGCATTATCACCGTGTCCTCTCAGAGCTAAACCTTGACGAGCAAGGAAGCGAACATTCTGCAGTACTCTCCAAAACATATCTCTATTGAGTACCTTTTCCTTGCGGTGCTGAGAGTCGAGCAACTGTCCAACGTCATGTACGTGTTTCGGTGGATCTTGTATTCCGGACACTGCCTTGCGATGACAAGTGCTGGCCACATGCTTTTTGAACGCAATCGTCGAAACTTCCAGTTAGTAAATCCTTTACTGATAAAGGCATGATCTCTCTTTGTGCTCGCCAGAAACTTTTTCTCTAGTTCAGCACTCATGCAAACGTGGCAGAACGTAGCATCAGCGGAAGCGTCGTAATGCAGCCAATCGAACTTTTCACAACACTCTGCTTTCAACGAACGAGTCTCGCCCTTTGATCCAAACTCGCGACGGGGAAATCTGAAGGTCTTTGGTGGATGGAACTTATCAACACGGACGTATGCAGCTGGGCAATCCGTCATCTTGAGAGTCGAAATCAAGTGAGACCCACTTGCCAGTGGGCGATAGTCGGGAAACCAAGGCAGGGCAACAGTCTGAAAGCCGAGGCAAGACTGGCGTGGCAGTAGACATTTTGCAGTAAGTACATAATTTATTTAATCGCCTATACCCGTAAACCGGAAGTGTGCACCATTGTGCCGCCGGCGAAAGTCAACTTTTTGAATATTGGTTCGGCGACCGCCGGACCTACCGGATCGGCTCCTACGCCGCTAGATCGTTCCATCTCCTTAATTCTCTGGCCTCCGACTGAACGTCTACCATCTGGTGATGCACACACCAAAAGCTTCCTTGGTAGACGACACTCATCCATGCGCAAGATGTGACCCAATAACCGAAGACGTCTCTGTGTCAACATGGTGGAGATTCTTTGTAGGTGGGCTATCTTTCTAATGGAGGTGTCTCTCTTCCCGTCCCATAGGAACACTCCAAGGATGGAGCGGAGGTTTCTCATCACAAAACTTTGTAAGCGGTGTATCTGCGGCTTCAGAAGTACTGCTGTTTCCAAACTATACGAAGGCTAAGTCATATGCCTTTCTTCACACACACACACACACACACACACACACACACACACACACACACACACACACACACACACACACACACACACACACACACACACACACACACACACACACACACACACACACACACACACACACACACACACACACACACACACACACACACACACACACACTGACATCAAGGGTGTCCAACTGTCGTCATGTCGCCAATTCTGGCGACAGAGGTCGTATGACGTCACGATTTGGCGACAGACTATCCAAATTTTGGCGACAAGAGTTCTGACTTCAACATCAACTAAGTAGGTGGCTACAGGAAAAGATGTGGTGAAGCACGTGATGTTCAAGCTCGCGCGTACTCCACGCGTATTGCAAAAAAGTGTATGGCTATTTTAGATGTAAATTTGGTGGCAAGCACGCAGCATCTGGGTACTGGTGATGGCGCAACAAACTACCGTGCGGTCGTTCTTCTTTAAGTTCTGGCACTACTCGTCAAGCCGCAGTGATCAACGAAACCAAGGCTGTGTCTCCACTTGCTGCTCTTTAAATATGTTTAACGTTAAACATTTTTAAACTCTAAACATGTTTAGTAGACAGCGTCTCCACTTGTCAATATAATTCCCGGCTATTAAAAGAATTATCCGGAACTTTGTTGTACCGCGCGAATTTGTTTCTTGTGCACCAGACAGTCGGAGATCGTCTTCTAGTCGTATGAAAAACAATCACAGACACAAGTCTCTGTCTTCGCCAAAATGGCTCTCTCCTGACGCTCTGCATCAGTCTACGCACTCTCTAACATTGCCTAGTTCTGTCTTCTTCCAATAGTCTCTATAGAAAGAGGAAGAACAGCATGAAAGAACTAACATCCATCGTTGTGGAACGCGCGTTTATATCAGTCGAGATGCGAAAAGTCGTTCAGCCTCTTTCATTTCTCATTCTCTAGTTACAGATAGCTCAGTCAAGATACTGCAATAACAATTTTTTGTTTGATTTTGATCATTCAGGTTTCTAACTCAGTCTCGGAACCTAGTCCAGAGTGCCTAAGGTGATAGTGAGTGAGAAACGAAGTTTCAAGGCTGAATGGAGAGATGAGTTCTTGATGGACTTCGTGACGAAAGACACCAAGGAAATTATGACGTGCATGATTTGCTGGCAACTTTTGACTGTTCTGGTAATTCTGGTCCCAGCTAGATACTATCAAGAAGCATCACAAGAGGAAACATGACGAACTGAAAGGTTATGATGTCAGTAGGAAAAAAATGATTATTAGGAGATATGTCAAAGAAAAGGAAGAGTCACAAAATGAAATGAGAAAGCTTACAACACCCGACTGGCTTTCAAAGGTTGCTCCTTACAAAATGGCTTTCATTATTGGTCAATATAAACGACCACTTTCTGACAGCCAAATGCTTATGGAATTTACAATGTCTGCTGACCCAAACTCACCGGTCTTTTCAAGGATGCGCTCTAGCAGACAAACAGTTACTCGTAGAATGGTAAACATTCATGATTATATTAGAAAGAAATACACGATGATGTCAATAGTTCATTGTTTTGGTTGGTCTGCAATGGCTGATAAAACGAAAGACTCATCTGTCACAGAGCAGCTGATTTTGTATGTTTGATTTGTCAATATTGCCAAAAAATGTGTCCAAACACGATTCTTGGCTGTAGAACCTTTAAAAGGGCATCCAAATTCAGAAAATATTTTTGACCTAATAAAGGCAATCTTTGAGAATTTTGAATTACCAAGGGAATCGCTGGTTGGATACTCAAGCGATGACGCTTTTGTAATGACAGGGGTGAGAAAAGAAGTGGCTGCTAAGCTGAAAGCACAATATAATCCAAAGCTCTTTACTCCGCATTGTGTTAACCATAGACTGGTACTTTGCTTCCAAAGATGCCCAGAAAGAGATTCCAGGCGAAGTAGAAACCACTATAAAAGACGTTCTAGATCACTTTAAGTACAGCCCAGTGGCTCAAAGCAGTCTCAGGGAAATATGTGAACCGAACAGTGAGCCCTTTGTCAAACTAGTACAGTATCACAAAATTCGTTGGTTGTCCTTACACCAATGTGTTGACAGAATGGAGCGACTTCATGATCTGCTAGTGGAGTATTTTCAATCCAGATCTATGGACATGCACAGCCGAAAGTCTGCAAGAGACTGTTGTAGAGATCTGTATGAACGTCTGTGTGATCCATCATTTAACCTGTACCTTTCATCCTCAATTTCTACCTGCAATGTTAGGGGACGTGAATAAACTCTGTCAAGAGGAGAATATTAACATTTTGTCTGCATATAAGAAAACTCTTTCTATGAAGAAATTTATGGCTGAAGCAGTTGTTTTTTATGTCAACAAGCCTGATGACTTGCTACTCAGAGATGACAACTTGCGGCCTGTGAATGAAGAAAGATATGACCAAGATCATGAAGCTGATGAGAATGATGACGAAGATGATAATGGTATTTCCTTTCCTTCTGGTGAATTTTCTGATATCTGAAAGCAGTCAGTTGAGCATGACTTGTTGACCAGTCGACAGAGACAATCTCTTCTGGAAAACTGTTCGCGTTTTCTTCATAGATTAATACAGAGTCTAAACAAGCGCTTTCCAGAGTGCCAGTTTATAGTACAAGATTGTTCATTTTTAGACCCCAGGCGACGGAAAAAATCTTCAGCCAATATCACTGCTGTTACTGACAGGTTCAACAATGGGTTCATGGATGGTTAGTTGGTAGCACGTCAGTATGGACAAGACAGGCATGAAGATGATGTGGATTTCATCTTTCAAGAGAATGATGGCATTGTGGTATCTTTTTGGTGTGACTTGTTTCTGAATTATTCTGGATACAAGGAACCTAGCAAACTCAGCATCTTGCTCCTAAGCTTGTCTCCTAACACTTGTGACTGTGAGCGTGGTTTCAGCGTACTTAATTTCGTTAAAAATGAATACAGATGTAAGCTCACCAGTGAAAACGTTAATGCATGCATTGCAGTAGGTATGGAGCGTCGAACGGTAAATGACTTTCCGTTTATACAGTTTGTCAAGTAAGCGTAAGTGAATTGTTCGGGAACTCAGTAGTGGAAGCAGCTAGAACTTTTCAGCATAGATAAATTTCAGTTTGCAGATTTTGTCAACTAATTATATTAATTAATAAGGTGTTTGATTGTTCATAACGTCTGGTACGAGTACCAAATAGTGCAATTAAATAGAAAACGCCAGTCCACCATGATTCTTGGAATCTTGTATGTAGCATGCCTAATTAATAATTGTAATTATATAGCGTGTTATACATCCGGGGTCTTTGGCGCCAACACGCTGTCGTGTCGCCAAACCGTCGAAATTTCTTGGCGACAAAAGAAATATGTTTGGACACTTCTGACACACACACACACACACACACACACACACACACACACACACACACACACACACACACACACACACACACACACACACACACACACTTTAAAATGGTCTGGGATTCCAAAGATATAACGCACGTTAGCTATCTCTATCTTTTTTCGGACATTTTAGAATCCAGACAGCGGCTGGTTCCCAGTCCGGATTAGGGAGTGTAATCGTTTCTATTTAATCATTTGTTCTGAAGGTTGGATTATGTCGTCTTACGTCCGGCCGTCGTCTACGGAATTGGAGACAAACTCGGAGTCAGTGAGTGAATTTGTTTGTTGTCATGTCGGTCGTCACGTGTAATGAAGTATTGTGGTTGGTCAACTGTAGCTCCTCGGTTGATTATTGGTGCTGTGTATCGAGAGCTCAAAGAGACCATGAAGGTTGGTACAGAGTGCAGTGGCATTGATGGGCATGTTCTAGAAAGTCAACTCCTCGCGCTCACATTAAGAGGGCCTGTGTACATAGATAAACTTGCATAGAAACGTACTGCACAACCAGTTTTGAGTAGATTTTGTGTACATTGTGCATCACTACTGTTGCTCTGTTGGCCTGACTTTTGTCTGTTTGGGAATATCAGTAAAATGTGTTGACTTACATGACATTTGTAGGTATAAATAGTTATTATTTGGAACATTTTGTAAAAGAGACTAATGTATTCTTCTGAATTGGTCTGTATGTCTGTCTGTCTGTTTGTTGATCTCTTTGTTGGTCTGTCTGTCTGTTTGTCTCTTTGTCTGTTTGTTTGTTTGGCTATCTTTCTGTTTGTTGATCTGTCCATGTGTCTGTTTGTCTGTCTGTCTGTCTATCTGTCTGTTTGTCGATCTGGCTACCTGGCTGTCTAAGTCTGTTTGTGTTTGTCTGTTTGTCTATCTGTCTGTCTGTCTGTCTGCTGGTCTGTCAGTCTGTGTGTTTGACACACACACACACACACACACACACACACACACACACACACACACACACACACACACACACACACACACACACACACACACACACACACACACACTTGTCTATTTGTCTGTCTGTCTGTTTGTCTGTTGTTTGTCATCATACAAACTTTGCATTATCATTTATGGATTAAGTTACATTAGTGTAACACACTCATGACCAAATCTCGTTCCAACATTTTTTCTGATTTTTAATATTATAGCTTCTATGGGGCAAGGACTTGAAAATCAATACTGTCCATGTCTGAGACGTTTGTCGAGCCATATGGCACGTATGTACTGCAGGAAACTCACGAGAGGTCTACAACTTGGCAGACAAGGGAGAGACAGGTGCATCTTGATAAGGCTGAACTTTGTTTGTATCACAATTTGATTATTGATTGTGTAGATCAAGGGTGGATTAGCTCTCTTGTTGCACAGATTTTTGACATTAAGCATGATTACTATGGATTGTTGACGTCAGGCCTATCACAGGTAGCTGTGTTTTATCATGAGACGTGGTATGAGATATGAGAAAGGCCATTGTGTGGGGGGTCGTGTAGGGGTGATGAGGTGCTTGTGGGGGTCATGTAGGGGATGAGGTCGTTGTGGGGGTTACATGGGGTACATGTGGGGGTTACATGGTTACATGGGGTACATGTGGGGATGCATGGGGATGAGTGTGGGGTGAACGGTGTGAATGTGGGAGGTGCATGGGTGTGAGTGTGGGGTGTATGAGTGTGAGTGTGTGGGGTGAAAGGGTGTGACTGTAGGAGGTGTATGGGTGTGACTGTGGGGGTGAATAGGTGTCAGTGTGGGGGTGAGTGGGTGTCAGTGTGGGGGTGAGTGGGTGTCAGTGTGGGGGTGTCAGTGTGGGGGTGAGTGGGTGCTAGTGTGGGTGTGAGTGTGGGAGGTGAAGGGGTGTGAGTGTGGGAGGTGAATGGGGTTGAGTGTGTGGGGTGAATGGGCATGAGTGTGGGGTGTAATGGTTTGTATGTGTGGGGTGAATGGGTGAGTGTGAGAGGTACATGGGGTGAGTGAGGGGAGATGAATGGGGTGAGTGTGGGGTAAATGGGGTTGAGTGTGGGGGTTAATGGGGTTGAGTGTGGGGGTTAATGGGGTTGAGTGTGGGGGTTAATGGGGTTGAGTGTGGGGGTTAATGGGGTTAATTGGCATGAGTGTCGGGGTGCATGGGTGTGAGTGTGGGGGTGTGAGTGTGGGGTGTATGGGTGTGAGTGTGGAGGGTGCATGGATGTGAGTGTGTGGGGTGAATGAGCTTGAGTGTGGGAGGTGCATGGGGTGAGTGTGGGGAGGTGATTGGGCGTGAGTGTAAGGGTGCATGGGTGTGAGTGTAGGGGTACATGAGTGTGAGTGTGGAGGGTACATGGGTGTGAGTGTGGAGGTAACTGGGGTGCATGTGGGGGCACATCAGTGTTCTCCCCAGGATCTCTTGGCAGAGCGGGCCGCTCTGCCTTATTCTAAGCAATTAAGCTCTTAGGTAAAGTAGATCATCCAGATGCCAAGACTTGAGGATCTCAAAGTAAGCTTATTAAATTAATTAACTAAGACAGCGGGTGGCATCTAATTGTGCGGAACACTAACTTTTACACCCACACATGCAGCCTTAACCATGCTTTTGCAGCTGGTGTTCACTTGCAACTTGGTTAAACGTATACATGTCAGCGAAGTGCACGTGTCATGTGGACGTTGCAGAGAACTATTGCATCTTTCTTTACAAGCAACGCTGTCGAAGATAAGAACACCTGCATTGTTGAAAGAAAACAAGCGGCAACTGATGAAGGACAGGGCGACTGGAGTAGATTGCCAGTGACTAAATAATTTTCCATGGCTTCTAGCTGTAGTGAGGCAGAAAAGGAGACACAGTCATTGCTGTTCTCTCTTTGTCGAAAGACACAATCTAGGACTAAAAGATCTGCACTAAGTAAAGCTATTTAGATTAATATCCCATGTAAAAACGATCATCGCAAAAGTCTACTAGCTAGAGCATGAAAGCCGCTTGTGCCATAAATCAGCTGTCT
>NC_085096.1:1645000-1722500 GCF_963422355.1 Corticium candelabrum
TGGAGTTTGTCTTCCTGCAGTATACTCATCAACAATTGGCGAGGCAAGCATTTCAGTGTCGTTTCCTCTTACAACCACATTCATTGCATCAGGCTGTTGGTCAATTAATATGAATGAGAACTTCCCGTGAGTTTCTTTACGAAGCTTGGTTGTATAGTCTGTGCTATGCATCAAAACATGAACAGAGACATGAGATCCTCTTTCTCTAAACTTTTTAGTAAGTCCAGCTGGACCCTTGTGGTCCTGTGTGAAATGGCTCTGACAGTATCCAGCAGTTTGGATCCAACTCTGCTTTGTTTCTACATTCTGTTTCTCTCTACACACAGGACATTCAATGCGGCGACACCATGCCAAGGGCCTCACATACTTGTTACAACACAAATGGCCACATCTAATGATTGCTGCATGGTTCTCTCAAAGCCAGAAGACAGACGGGACATGTGTGTTTGTCCGGTAATCGCTCTACAAACCGAGCATCAAATCCTCCAGCAGCCATATTCCAATCTTTACTGGTATGCGAGCGACTGGCATACGAAAATTCAAAAAGCAAACGACGGTTGCGCTCACGTGATGGGCGTAACCCTAAAATTGTTCACATGGTGGGCGTAACCTAAACCGATGTAATACGTGCGGAACTAAAAAAGAATTTAGCTGCACGATCATCACAATCGAGTCGTTTTGTCCACTGCAGTTGACGATAGCAAACAGAACGTCTGTTTTCTACAGTTGACATCTAGCCTCCACCCATGCAGTCTCGCTGCGTCTTCGTCATTCTCCGGATTGTCAATCCTCGGCGCAAGAGACTGGGTGCACTCTAGTTGACATAGTAGATCTAGATAGAGTCGGGTGAAGCTCGATCTTCAAACAACCTGAAAGAGTTGAGATGAGGTACGTGGCTCTAGTGTGTATCATTCAGTGAAAATGCAAGTGGAAATTAGAGTTTGACGTAAGACGGAAACGACTTGAAACGATACGGTGCTAGCAATGCCGTACAACGTGCATAAATATTGTAATGTTATATGCCATATGGTTGTTGTGATGTGGTAGAAAAATATACCACTGTTGTATTATGGTGGTGCATGGTAATGGTTGATACAGTATTCTATACACACACGCGCGCGCACGCACACACACACACACACACACACACACACACACACAACCGAGCTGCAGATTGAAGCTATATTGACCAGAGAATTGTTTTTCAGAATTTTGTTGCTAAGATCCTTTCACAGTAAAATATTGATGCCTACAAACCATAACTACTAAAACTCACTCAAAGTTTCAGACAATGACGTAATAGCAGGCGTATTACAAAATCCAGTGTTTACGTACAAGAGTACGGCGAAAAAAGTATCACACACCACATTCACTTTGCGTCTAAAACTGTAATACATTACAAACCACCAACCATCACAGCACAAATAATTCGTGTTCACTTCAGCACACTTGATGATTGCAAGTCTTGCTCACACTAAAGTTAGGGCAACTTGAGTTGAAGACAAAACTGAATAAAAATTTCATTATTCCGAATGTAAGATCGTGAGTTCAATTGTTCATGAGTTATAAAGTCATTGATGGTTTCTAATTTCGTGTAAGGAATAATAGAGACATCTTCCTGTTCTCTCACAAGTATTGTCATACGGTTTGTAGGGATAACATCAAGTGTGTTTTCCCGTCTTGCAACGACATTCATTGCATCAGGTTGTTGGTCTAGTAAAGTGAATGAGAATTTGCAGTGCTGGCGCTTGGGAAGCTTAACATCATAATCATACTCTCGTGCATACACCAAAACATGAACAGAGACATGAGACCCTTTATATACGTCATGTCCAGCTGGATAAAGCATGAGACGCAAAAGGTACCCTTTTGGTTTTGTGTAAAATGGCTCTGACAGTGTGGCAATCAATGAATCCACATCTGATTTCATCTTCAATTTTGCCCAATTGGTTATATTCCACTCAAACACACAAATTTCAGGTTGAGAAACGGGCATTCCAATCTTCTCTGTAACAAAACATCTTAAATTCTCAAGTTCACATTCCTTTTTAGCAAGACAAGCTCTTGTAGATGAAAGTAATGACTTGGTGGCTGAGAGTGATGACTCAAGTGATGACTTGGTATTGGATTGTAGTTTCATCAAAAGACTAAGATGAGATGTAACATCATTTTGTACATGAATTGTCATTTCATTTCTATTGCCAATATACTGGCAACCTGCTTCCCTAAATTCACATTCTAATGGACTGTTAGGGCATGTCCCAATTTTACTGACATGTTCGTTCATCTCTTTTCTAACAACCCGTTGTCGACAATGTTTGCATACGACTGGAAACATCTCACATAGTGCATGGTGATCATTCAGAAATTTGATTGTCACTGTGGTCTTACAGTACCTACATTCAACTTTCCTGTTCATGCACTTTTTCTTTATATGACTTTCCATATCTTTTTTCATCACCATTTCTCCACATTTATTTTTGCATAGAACATCAACATACCCACAAGTCTCGTTGTGGGTTTCTCTCTCCCTTAGTTCTCCTTTCCATCCACATCCCTTCTCTTGTTGATCACAGTAGATCTTCAGACTCATTATTTCTCTTTTATCATAGTTGTTTGGAAAGATTTCTGATTCATTCTGTTCCTCTCTACACACAGGACATTCAATGCGGCCACGCCTTGCCAAGCGCCTCACACAGTCGTTACAAAACAAATGGCCACATTTGGTGATGGTTGGTTCTCTCAATGCCAAAAGACATACCGGACATGTGTGTCTGTCCGATAATCGATCTACAAACCGAGCATCAAATCCTCCAGCAGCAGCCATCTTCTGACAGCACGGCCCTCACGTGATGGGCGTAACCTAAAACAGCTCACGTGATTGACTGACAAGTGCGGAAACAATATTAGCTGCAGGATTATCCGAGTTGTTTGTCAACTGCAGCTAATTGGAAGCAGCAGTTGACGTTAGTAAACTTATAGTAGTTATCTGTATTTACCGTTGACATCGTAGAGTCCAGTGAGACTTCCTGAAAGTTGAGAGTTGAGATGAAATGGTTACTTAGTTACTGATTCAGTGGAACGAAAGTGGAAATTAATATTTTTATGCGACAGAAACAAATTGGAACGATATGAGGTTAGCAATGATGTACTGTGTACATAATTATTTTTTATCGTTTTTAACTTAATTAATTAAGCCTAATAGTGTAATGACTAGTGCAGAAATATTTGATTTCAACGCACACGCACGCACGCACACACACACACACACACACACACACACACACACACACACACACGAGCTGCAGATTGAAGCTAGACTGACCAGAGAACTGTGTTTCAGAATTTTGTTGCTAATTATAAGATCCATTTACAGCAAAATATTGATATCTACAAACCATAACTACTAAAACTCACTCAACGTCTCAGACAATGACATAATAGCAGGCGTATAGTATCGCTAGAAGACATAGCGATCATGCGTGATCTGTCCGGTAATCGATCTACAAACCGAGCATCAAATCCTTCAGCAGCCATCTAGGCATAGCCTAGAGCGTATTCACACCGGTCCCAATCCTGATTAGTGTAACGCCATTCTAACGCCATAGTCTACTAGAGAGCAGTACATTACAACCGCATTAGAGGCGTCAGTGGTGGTTGCACGTGACTTTGGCACGTGAGGTAGTCTATACAGATATATATATATATATATATATATATATATATATATATATATATATATATAAGAACAGCATGTCACCGATGTTTGTGATGTGGTGTTGTATGTCAGCTAAACGTACAAACGCAGCAACATGGTGACGTATACGCATGCAGATGTGTGTGTACTACGTGCCTGTGACAACTTCCTGCTGTCCCTGAAGGATCTGGAGCTGTCAGAGAAAGTAAACAAAATGTTTTCCTCCTACAACAATGATTCGTCAAGACAATTACACTCACGTGCCCACGTGACTTAATAATAATAATAGTTAGAGGTGTGAACGCGCTTGCGCTAATGCTAAATGTCGGAGACAACATCACGTGATACCGCCAGTTGCTATCCTCGCATGATAAGACAACCGACAGCGAAGGAAGGTCGAGACTAGGCGTGAACACGCTCTTAGCTACTCAGGTTGCGCTCACGTGATGGGCGTAACTTAAAGTAGCTCACGTGTAGCCACGAATTCGATTCAGATGAGGCTGAGCTCTTTAATTAATTAAACATTCTGAAAGTTTAGAGTCGAGATAACGTGGTTAAGAGTGGAAATTAACGTTTGTCCTACAAGCAAAACTGACTAGGAATGATGCTAAGAATTTTTTGGCTTAGCAATGCTGCACAAATTAATTAAATTTAATTTTCTTTTTTTAACTGTTTTGTGTCACGTGGCTATTACTATTCTAATGTCGTAGAAAATCTGTCATTACTGTTTGTCCAGGGAAACTTTCTAACCGGAAGGTAGTATGAGGGCGGGGAAGGGTATGGTAACATGAGACTAGCTATACACATTCGTGCATATCAGACTAAAGATAGTATGAACAGAGAACCATGTTTCTTGCTGTACTGCACAGTAAAACAGATTGATACTGTAACTACCAAATCACAAATACTAAAAATGTAACACTACAGTACACACAACATACATATGAGACAGCAAGTCATTGTAAAAAATCGATCCTTCATGTCCTCTCCAGCACAGTCTTAGTAAAGAGTCTGTTTTATATTGAAGTTAGGGCACATTGAGTTGAAGACAAAACTGAATAACAATTTCATTATTCTGAATGTAGGATCGTGAATTCAATGTTTCATGAGTTATAAAGTCATCTGTTGCATCAAAATATTTACAAGGGATAAGTTCAATCGTTTTCTCTCGTCTTACAACCACATTTATTGCATCGGGTTGTTGGTCTATTAATGTGAATGAAAACTTGCAGTGCTGTTTCTTAGGAAGTTGATCATCATAATCTCCATCATCCACACATGCATCGACAGAGACATGAGATCTTTCAAAGCGACCATAACCCATTGGAAAAAGCACAAGATATAAACGATATCCTTGTGGTCCTGTGTAAAATCGCTTTGACTCCATCGTATAGATTGGCTTCAACTCTGCTTTCTTCATGCAGTCTAACCAATTGGTTATATTCCACTCAAAGACACATACGTCAAGTTGAGAAAAGGGACCCTGGATTCCAACCTTCTTGGTAATGAATTCAAGTTCACATTCCCTTTTAGCAAGACAAGCTCTTGTGGATGAAAGTAAAGACTTGGTGGCTGCAAGTGATGACTGAGTGGCAGAGAGTGATGACTCAGTGGCTGAGAGTGATGACTTGGTATTGGATTGTTGTTTCATTAAAAGACTAAGATGAGATGTAACATCATTTTGTACATGAATTGTCATTTCATTTCTATTGCCAATAAACTGGCAACCTGCTTCAATAAATTCGCATTCTAACGGGCTGTTAGGGCATGTCCCATCCTTACTGACATGTTCATTCATCTCTCCTCTCACCACTTGTTGTTTACAATATTCACATGCAACTGGAAACATCTCACATTTTGTATGGTGATCATTCAGATATTTGAATGTCACTGTGGTCTTACAGTACCTACATTCAACTTTCCTGTTCATGCACGTTTTCTTCATATGACTTTCCATATCTTTTTTCATCACCATTTTTCCACATCCATGTTTGCATAGAACATCAACATACCCACAAGTATTGTTGTGTGTTCCTCTCTTCCTTAGTTCTCCTTTCCATCCACATCCCTTCTCTTGTTGATCACAGTAGATCTTCAGACTCATTATTTCTCTTTTATCATAGTTGTTTGGAAAGATTTCTGATTCATTCTGTTCCTCTCTACACACAGGACATTCAATGCGGCCACGCCTTGCCAAGGACCTCCAACAGTCGTTACAAAACAAATGGCCACATTTGGTGATGGTTGGTTCTCTCAATGCCAAAAGACATACCGGACATGTGTGTCTGTCCGATAATCGATCTACAAACCGAGCATCAAATCCTCCAGCAGCCATCTTCTGACTGCATGGCTTGGTTGCGCTCACGTGATGGGCGTAACCTAAAGTAGCTCACATGATTGACTGATAAGTGCGGAAACAATATTAGCTGCAGAATCATCCGAGTTGTTTGTCAACTGCAACTAACTGGAAGCAGCAGTTGACGTTAGTAAACTTACTGGGGCGAGCCTTGGCGAGACCCTTCCTCTAGGTCTACTGTACTGTGTGGAGATGAGTGTAATGGAACGTTCGTTCGTACGGTCTTGTGACCGACCGGCCGAAAATTACGTTGTTTTGAGCCAATCACAGACATGATGGTTTGTGATGTCACAAATTATGCAGGTGTAAGTGTAGGCTGTACGGCGCTCTCCAGGTTGCTGCACGCCAGTCCCACAGGACTAATACTAGTAAATGCTCGGTTAGCATTGTGTTTGGCGAGCGATCAGTCCGTCAGCCAAGGCTTGGTTTTACGGGGGCGAGGCTAGAATTTATTTTAATATCCGGGAGCTTTCCGTCTTCCTAGGCGTGGTTGCGTTCGGAAATCTACTGGAAAGAAGGACACTAGGACGAAGATCACTGTCTGTAGAAGATGTGCACGTAAAGGACAACATATTGGCTAAGTCTTATCCAATAAAACTGACGATAGACTGGCGTATTTGCGACTAATCACGCGCCAGCGTCTCGCTAGTTTTTTAGCACACTGCCGTCTCTTGGCGTTTTTTCACCAACAACCTAGTAAATTGTAAAGAGGGCATGTGATCGCGTTTTACTGCATTCTAAAATCTTGTGTGCATCTACAAACACGGGAGGTTCTTACCCCAAACTTGACGCACTGTGCAGTAATGGGAGTAAGGAATCGTCAAGTAGAAACCGCGGTTCTGCGCCTCAGCAGTCTTTCAAGGTGGGATATCGCTACTATGTTGAGATTTCTTTGCGCTGAGTGCTGTTTTCAACGAGTTACGGTATTCCTTTACTTCTTTGTAATATGAGTTCATAATGTTCGCTTGTTCTGTTCTTCTGTAGCTTTATCAAATTGATTTTCAAGTTTGCTGATAGTTGTAAGTGTTTTGATAATATAAGGAGTCATAACTAGCCAAGGGGATTGATGTTGAAGAGATGTAGAGGCTGAACTGCTTGTTCATGCATTTTATTACATACTCTACGTATACATCTAATATGAGAAGACAAAAAGTGGAGAAAGGGTTCATCCTGGAAGAGATTGCCACTCTTGTGCTAGATGTGGCACCACTGCAGAGATCCAGAAAATTGAAATCAAATCAACCCATAGTCTTGCTTGTGTCACAAATGTGAACAATAATCACTCAGTATTAATTATTATCAAATATCACTATCATACGACCATAAATTCATTTACTAGAGGAATAATGAGTATGTACTACAAGTATATGCAAATGAGATCAATTTTCCAATAATTATAAGGCATGTAACTGCAGTTTATTATTAATAGATAGTTATTAAATTAATTGATTAGTTGATTAATTGTTGCACAGTCATTACCTGAATATACTGTACTAGACATGTTCAATAGTCTAATTTGTTGCTGTGATACAGACCTGCGTTGTGCATTACATCAGACAATTCTTTTCAAGACATGTATAGATAAACATTTACTTAGCCAAAAGCTAAACAGTAGAATACGCTAGCAAGTAGTTCGACAAGTTGTACAGTGTGTATAGTAGCCTTACATTCAGTCACTGCCGATTCTGGCGTGGCTTTGACGTTAGCATCAGCGGGAATGCAAGGTGATTACAACAAGTGGCATTCGTAGATATGAGCACACGGCCGTCTCAAAGAAGCTAGTTTTCTGACAACACCGTACCATGATAGCACGGTAGACAAGCTTCTAGTGAGAAAGGTGTCTAGGGGTGTGTCGGCTCAACGGTGTCGGAGTGCGTACTTGAGTTGTCACTTCCGGCTTAGCATGGCGTTCACCATGCAACTTTCCTCTCCCCAAACAAGGTCTCAAATCGCGCTGTTGACTTGGCAGGTGTTCGAACAACGAGCCCGTATGTCATACAATGTAACACATGTCTTCCGGGACCGCCGATGAGTCTTAATCTTATGTATTGCAATAAAATGCGCATTTCGTCGTGGCGGAGCACGTGGAGCTATATGCGGGGGTGCGGACCGGCGCGCTAGAAAATAAAAGCGAGGTCCTACGGGACGTTGGCTGATGGACTGCGATGGTGTTCTGTCTTTACCTATTCGTGTAACAATGGTTGCGTTACCCTTTGAAAAGTTGAGATGCGAATTCGGTCAAAATTCGGTGAGAGGTGCTACGTAGTTGAGCAGAACACGCGCCGAAATCGATGAATTTGCTTCGTATTCTGACGGAAGCGGTAGCGTAGCGGAAGTAAGGCAGTATTTCCATCGGGTGGAATTCGTTCCGTATCCGGAGTATGCGGTAGTTGTTCGCCTCGAATTCTGGCCAAAGAACAGGCAGTAGTGATTCTCTTCGAATTCGGGCAGAAGTCTTTGAATCGGAGAGTACTCCAGATGCAACGCGCAACCATCAGATATGCAAAGTATATCCATTCATCTATCTACTAGATCTACTCCTCTGAATCGATGCGATATACTCATACAAGATATAGTTATTAATTATTATCTGATTTGAGATCTTTGCCGTCGCTAGGCAGGTTCGCAACACTCTCAGATCGACTACTAACACCTTCTCTCTCTATTGAACGGAATGCGATAATTGATGAAGTCATAGACACGTGCAATGGCCAATGAGCAATGATTATACGTCCATGTGCTCAGTTGTCGCTTACTTATTACCACAAGTCGTGTAGAATGGAGGAGGAGACGAAGACAAAACCCACACGACCCACACGAATTAAACAAGCCGCGAATCGACAAGATGACTACGGAGTGGTTCGGGTAGGTCAGGCGATCGACCTGGTCACGTTTCTACGATCTAGCTTTGTGAACTTCAGAAGTCAAGTATTCCTGTTTCTGTAGATTGCTTGACAACTGTCCATATAAAGTTTGATGCGAACAACGTCAAAGGGTGGTCACTGAGCCGTGGCCGGAGGCTGACAGATCGGCATGGAAACGTTGTCGCATTCGACGAAGTTCGTCCACGATGCAGGCTTTCTGCTAGGAAGTGACTGGTGTAGTTTGTGTATGAGACTATTGTTGCAGTGTAGTAGAAGCTAGTACAGCACAGTCATGTAATATGGAGATCAATATTCTGAATTGATGTGGCATATGATACACGCATATATTGTACACAAAGGTCTGGCGAGTTTCTCGTTCGCAGCTAATTCGGTATGAATTCACTCAGTATAGAAATGGCCACAATACGCAGAGAATTCGAATAGACTCCGGTTACGTTTCTGCTCGAATACGATACGAGTTCTGGTGACTATCGGTGTGAATACGAAGCAATTTCTCACCTAATTCCGCGTTGTTTATTAAGTATTCGGCCCGAAGTCACTAAGTAAAAGTGGCCAAAACTTGCAACAAACCCGGAACGAATTCGCTTGAGTCTAAAGGTAAATTCAGTATAAATACGCAACGGATTCTCCCTAATTTGAGTGCAAATCCAAACTATATTATTGCCGAATTCCAGCCGAATTCGCATCTCAACTTTCCAAAGGGTACGTAGCAATAGTTCAAACGACTACGTACTGATTGGCTCAACAACTCCCCGAGCGTGACACACGCTTACAAACCTAGATAGATTGATAGGTAACGACATACCGACAGACAGACCGGAAGTCAATTCAGCCTGTCTACAGTGAGCTTCTTCCACCACTTGTTGTGGTGTCCTTCTTTAACGCTCGTAGTTTAAATATACGTACTACTATATTTATATATTTATATCTAATATATAAAGCTCAAATTGTCTGTCTGTCTGTGTGTGTGTGTGTTCGCGTTTGGGGGCCACGTCTTTTGTCCGTTTGCAACCGAAATCGGCACGCACACTCGGCACGCACAGAGGAAGGTTTGCGTAAAAATATTAAAAAAATAAATGCATCGGGTCCCCTCTCGAGGGGTCGACTCCCGCGTAAAATTTCTCGATGACGCAAACGCTACACATTCCGGTTCATTCGAACACACGCCCACGCCAGTCCTGTGTAGACCGTATGCATCGTCGTTCTTCGCAAAGCTTCGAGCGATCGAATATCTCTTGCCGACGAAACTTACTCTTCTAGCGCTTTCGTTTCTCTCCAAATTCTGATTGCATTTGCACCGAATCCAACCTACACGTTTTCTGCAGCAAGCTCTACACGGGGAGTGTGTCGAATTCGATCGAAACAAGCGCGAAGAGCAAGATTCGAATTTATTCAGCATATCCGGGACCTAGCAACAAAGATTGCACGTGACGTGTCCACAGACCTATCTTTACACTACAGTATCTTGCCCGTACGAAGGACGGGCCATGGATCCTAGTATTCATATATTTATATATATTATATATGTATTATATATGTATTATATATTTATATATTTATATATTTATATATTTATACATTTATATATTTATATATTTATATATTTATATGTTTATATGTTTATATATTTATATATTTATATATTTATATATTTATATAGTTATATGTTTATATGTTTATATGTTTATATATATTTATATTTATATATTTATATATTTATATATTTATATATTTATATATTTATATATTTATATATTTATATATTTATATATTTATACATTTATATATTTATATATTTATATGTTTATATGTTTATATATTTATATATTTATATATTTATATATTTATATATTTATATATTTATATATTTATATATTTATATATTTATATATTTATATATTATATATGTATTATATATATTTTTATAATTTATATATATATATATACAATTATATATATTTATATAAACTCACCTACGTCGGTATCTAACACACGTTATTCAAAAAACATGTCAGTACAGTCTAGAGCCAGTCTATGCCATATCATTTTGGCGTTATATAGCCAGAGTTTTACCGACAGTTGTTCATGTATGTTACTGTCTGCCTGGCTGACTGTCAAATTTCTTTTGAAAGATAGACGTCGTGCGATGGTCTTCAATACTTCCAAACTGTGTGGTGACCACAAGCCAAGAGATTCGCACACAAGAGAGTGGAAAATACTCCCAGTTGATGTGACATTGGCTTCATGACGTTGGTCTTTTTCCCTTTCTTCAGCTGCAAGCTGTTTGGGTAACGTATGACGGTTGCATTGTGTTCCTGACTGTTACATCAAAATAGGTGACACAGCCTTGTTCGAAGTCAGGGTGGAAAATATCACCCGGTCTGGCACAAGTATCAGTGTTGCAGCGTTGTTCCTTACGGCAGTTGCCATTATCCACAAGCAAAGCGTGAAAAAAGAACATCGGCTAGGCGTCATGTCGGCGTGTTTTTATGTTGTTCTGGCCACATCCAAGCAAGTGGTCGTCAAATTTATCTAAGATCTGTCCACAAGAACAGCGCTTGGAGCCCAAATCTGCCGGGGAAAGTGGGATGCCCAACCAGATGTGCAACGACACCACAAACTCTCTATGTATCACACACACACACACACACACACACACACACACACACACACACACACACACACACACACACACACACACACACACACACACACACACACACACACACACACACACACACACACACACACACACACACGCACGCACGCACGCACGCACACACACACACACATAAAATAAAAAACATTTTGAGAAAATGATGGGTATGTAGGGATGGGTATGTACTTAATCATGCTCATCTCCTACATCACAATCCAGTAATGTGAGTGTCACACACGACTGCTGCGTTTTAATTAATTTAGGTAAAAAGATTGTGATGTAGGAGATGAGCATGATTAAGTATATACCCATCCCTACATACTCATCATTTTCTCAAAATGTTCTTAGACTTGTGTAGTTTGAAATGGAAATAACAGTCCTAGTAACATGTACAGCTCGGCTAGGATTTCAATCTTTGATTGCATCTCTAAACAACTCCCACGTTACGCTCAGCATACACGGAAGTACGTAACAGCTGACGGATGTACGTAATAACACTCATTGCATCTATAGAGATAGTGCGTTTGACGTCACAATCACATGATATCCCGGAAGTCGCCATCTTAGGGGGCAAGCGTATTAGCATGGATATAGTTGTTGTGTTTTCGACTGCCACGATCGTAGAATTCAGGGCAGCAACATACGTTCTTAGTCTATACCCGCTATACTAACCAGTCAGGGACTAGAAACGCGTCATTTGAGCAACAGACGACGGGCAGCGTGGATCTCCAGCCTAGACAGAAAGAACTGGAAGCCGTTGCAGCATTCGCGTGTTTGCTCTGAGCACTTTCTGTCTGGTAGAGAT
Source organism: Corticium candelabrum (assembly GCF_963422355.1). Classification (NCBI taxonomy): domain Eukaryota; kingdom Metazoa; phylum Porifera; class Homoscleromorpha; order Homosclerophorida; family Plakinidae; genus Corticium; species Corticium candelabrum. Next base: position 1,657,403 of record NC_085096.1, read on the forward strand.
GCCATATCTGGTATGTTCTATAATAAAAGAGTAATCTATGCTACTGTGGACCATTCTAGGAAAGCCATCCTTTGTGTATGACTCAACTAACCCTGACTGGGTACTGTACCATCTGCAAGGATGGGTTATGTTGCTACGAGCACTTCCAGTAGAGAGAGATTTGTTCGTCTCAAGAGAAGGTCTAGTACACCTAACAGCATACAATCATATACAACATCATGTTACTCCAATTCGTGTCGGGAATGACTTGTGGCTCCTCCGTCCACAGTTGAGCCTCCGTTCTACCTGTTTTTAGGCCCGCAGGTACAACTTTCTCCTCGTATCGCTTCTGCGATTCAACGGAGAGACTTTTAGACTTCTGTTCCATAATCTCTATTCTAAGAATTAGCTTTATCGCACTCGACCATCAGACTAAGAAATCACGGCAAACTCGCGAATTCACCGATAAAATTTGGTTTAAATCTTTCGCAATTAGTATACTGTCGCCGTACTATCTAACACACAGTCGAACGTCCTTGAAATGTTGTACAAGCCGCCATCGCAAAGAGAGATACCTGCGGAAGACAGAAGCTTGCCTTTAAAATGGCGGCAAATACGGGTACTACAGGGAACGCCTACTCTCCGCCCCCGCACGCACTGTCTCTCTAAACAACTCCCATTACCTAGGGTTCCACGGAAGAGATACACGCTTACATGCACAGAGAGTCAGACAGGACGCCACGCCGTTGAACATAGTCGTACATGTTCAACTACACGCAACTGTAATCAGCATGTAGCAGCAGGTGGAAGTGGCGGTTAGGCTTCCAAACCGCACTCCCTGATATATATACTAAAAGCTGGATGGAGAGCCGTACAGGACCACGCCCGTTTCTGTTGTCCATTCGAACCATGGGTGCTGTGTGGGAATTGTGCAGGCCCGTAGGCTGGTCGCAGCGGTGGGGGTGCATTTGCCAACAAAGTCTATGTGGTTTCAATTAAATGTAATCGCACTGCGCCAAAGTCTTTTGTGGATTCACCACTTTAGAAACATGCTTAAAATTGCGTTTGTGTACTTGGTTCACATAATTGTATTTGCAATTGCGCGGGCATTACCTAATAATACGTATCTGTATTCATAATTGTATATGTAAGACTTAGAGTTAGCAGAAACATTAGTGTAACAGTACCGAGTCAAGTTCGAGTCTGCGAGGGTGAAGGCGAGCATAATAATCGACTACGTTGTCAAGATCTATTGGTACATCATAGTGGATGTGAAGGAAAGCAAGGTGAGACAATCTGTCCTCACCCATGGATGCGTGCATATAGTTGTTTAGGCGTCGTAAAGCACTGGCGCTTCTCTCACATTCACACGAGGTGACAGGTATGGTACAAGCGATGGTCAAAAGAACTGAGATGTTTGGGAAGTCAGTGGCGTCACATTCTTTGATGGCTTTTGCTGGTGAGTACGGTCTCTTCTCGGGGAGCATCGCCATATACCTGTTCCTCCAGCGCTTGAGTTCCGCGTCCATCAATTCAAGCGATGGCAGACCATCTCTGTTCTTGATCAGCGCCTCCTCCAGGTTGACATCTTGCGAACATATGATACTTGGTACAAGACCAAGTAGGGAAATGGCTGTGACTGCCGACTTTGAGAGCTGCCGGTTGATGCTAATAATAATATGATCAAGAAAAGGGAATTGCAACATTTCTCTGGAAATACTCTTGAACAGAAGCAGCTGGAATAGTGCTGCGATTTTGTTGCCTTGTTGCCTTGCTGCATTGCGAGGCATTGCAATTGTACTTTCAATCTTTTTTGCCATGTCTGAACTAACTTTGTAGATTTGAGAAAAGCTTCTTTCAACGTTTGCGCGCTCGCTGTTGTAGGTCCTCACAATTTCAGATATCATGTTATGCGCTTTCACCATGTCAACAGCTTTGCTCTGCAGCTTTACGGTAATGCCCGAAAGGCGTGATAAGTACTGATATATCGTCACAAACACAACAACAAACTGAAAGGAAGTAACAATGGCCAGAATCTGCTGTGCTTCATTGCGGCTTGCATAGTCCCAGTCAGCATACGTAGCCTCATATTTCTCCAAGTGATAGCGGAAAGCTATCACCTCTAGAGCTTCAACCACAACTACGTACCCTTGGTAGAAGTGCTGATAAGCCGAATGCCGCTCAGCCCATCGCGTCTTGCACAGATCGATCAGTGGTTTCCTCCTCTCTTCATTGACCACATTGTGGTTGATGATCATCTCTAGAACACCACATCCCTTTGGACTATTGAGAAAGAAACGGTTGCATTTTTTAACGCAATCGATCACATTAAGTACTTCAGGAAGAGCACATGACTTGCTTATCACAAGGTTAAGGCAGTGGCCACTTCAGTGTTCGTAGGTGGCTAAAGGAGCTTTATGTCTAATCCTGGCCTGGACACCCACTCGATCTGAAGACATGTTGCTTGCGCCGTCGTAGCCCTGACCACGCATAGTAGCAAGTGGTATGTTTTTCTCTTCCAGAAAGGCAAAGATACCATCTGCAATCCGCTCCCCAGTAATTCTGTCCAACTTCAAAGACGTTAAAAACTCTTCTCTGATCTCTTTAGTACTTCTGTCAACAAACCTGGCGCAGATGGCAAGATGCTCAACGTTATGCGAAGTTACCTCGTCAGCAAGGATGGCGTAAAAAGGCGCAGCTGTCAAATCACCTATTATTCTCTGTAAGAGGATGTGGTTTCCCATGATTTTAATCAGCTCATTTTGTGTTTGAGGAGAAAGATAAGTTGCAGATCGCATTGCAGGAATTTCCAGGTGCCTTCTTACCTCTTCATCGTGCACTGCCAGAAGCCTCAGCAAAGAAAGAAAATTACCCGGATTTCCAGGTGATTCCACACTCTCTGCGTCTCCACGTAAAGCAATGCACTGTCTGGCGCAGTACAACACAGCAGAAGCAATGGACTTCAGGACAGCCGATTACGCGCGACATTGGCCGCCTTGCGGGTGTCCGACTGTGCAGTAATGTTAGTATCTGGATTCTCCAAGGTTCGCTTGAAGTTATCAGCTTGCTCAATGGCTTGATGATGGTATAAGCACTCCTCGTGCTCCTTTGCTTTTTCTCCTTTCTTGTTCCAATCACGAAAAGGCTTGCATACAAACTTTCTCCTTGGACACTTTAGCAACGAAATTCCACAAGCAATGCAAAAGACATCATCCACTTGCTCGTTGTCAACCATCCACTTGTGTTCTGATAGCCAAACAGGAAGAAATGCTCGGCTGCGGCCACCAATACATGTCGGAGGAAAACTTGGTCGGCACAAGGCTTTCTGTGATTTGTCAGTAGGTTGTACTTCTCCGCAGCACCCAGAGCCTGCATGGACTTGCAGAAATCTACAGGAGACTTGGCTTTGAAAAACAATTTGCCAATATCATCCACTAAATCATGATCAGAAGTATTAGCATGATGGCATTGCTGATTGCCGCCTGCGACGTCTGCACGCTGAGCCTCGTTGTCGTGAACTTCACAGCATGTGTTGCGCAAAGGCTCGACATACGTGGCGCTAGAGAACGACCCTACTCTTTCTACACTACCACTACAGCACTCATTGAAAGTCGGTGTTAGTTGATCGTCTACTGCAACCAGCTGTGTAAAATCTGGATCAGGAGTCACAAGTTGATCACGTGCCCTTTTCGACACTAGAAAACCGTCCAGCCGTTGACACGTAGCCGCTGATTGCCTCCTTTTTCTATCTTTTTCCTGAGACCGTCCCATCTAGTGTCACTCTGACGAACACACACTTCTCCACGTTACCAGGTAGCAGACAGGATAGCCAAATATCTGGCACGTACTTTGGAGTTTCAACACATCCCTCGGAGTCCTTTTGCCTACTAGCCCGTACTTTTTCTGTGAACGGGTCTGGGGAGGGTGCACGTGCACCCAGTGCACCCCCCAGCCTACGGGCTTGCACATTGTGGGTGTTAACTTCGTCAGTTCGGGCTGTCTAGTGGGGAAAATAGGAAATTGAATTAGTGTAACTACTTCAATGATGTCTGCTAAACACAATTTAAACACTCATTACAAGCTTGTGATGGCATTCTAGAACAGCTACAGAAATACTACTGACAAAAGTAGGTGCGGATGTCTTCGAAAGCTCTGAATTGAGTTTGCTTGCGACTCTGGAGACGTCATTGAAAACAAATTGGCTGTCTAGTGTATTCTAAGGAATTCAATTAAGGTGATTACATCTACTCTTTAGCTAGAATAGGATGGGCCATGTCCGACTGGGGTGGAGTCTACATATGTAATATTCCGGAAGCTGCTCGTTCCAACGTATTTGAGCATCATTCTGACTGTTAGAATGCACCAGTGTCTCCACCTCCTCACGTGCATTCCGGAGGTATCTTTTCCATGTTTGTAAGTGCCCGGAAAACCAAGATCTGGTAATTTTCCCACATATCTATTGTTCGAATGGACTTTAGAAGCCTCGCTACGCTCGGCAATAAATACGCCAACCTACGCTTCCGCCTGTCTGGATGGATGTCTGTAATGCGCCGATCGACACGACGCCGATCTCCGATCGTTGTGAAACGCGACGTCCCGGTCGAGTTCAGCCGTCCAAGACCAATGGTCTAGTCGGATTTCGGCCAGAAACGAGACTCTGGCGTTCTGAAATGAGATGCACCGGAGTTTGTTTGCTCAATCAATTAACCGAGTATGCAGTAACACACACACACACACACACACACACACACACACACACACACACACACACACACACACACACACACACACACACACACACACACACACACACACACACACATACACACACACACACACACCACTGCAGGTTCACTAAAAAAACCAATTTTTCATGTTTCTTGCTAGAATGCACAGAAAAAACATTTGATACTGTAGCTACAAACTCACAACTACTGAAAAACCATGCACTCAACTTCTCAGACAATAAAGTAATACAATGGTCATCTTTCCCACACATCCGCTTAGATCTAAAACTGTAACAGCTAGTACACACAATTAACATAGAGGCAGCAAATAATATTGTAGCAGAAGATCAATCCTTCGTGTCTTCTCCAGCACAGTCTTATAAAAGAGTCTGCTCTGCATTGAAGTTACAGCACATTGAGCTGAAGACAAAACTGAATAACAATTTCATTATTCTGAATGTAGGATCGTGAATTCAATGTTTCATGAGTTCAAGAGTCACCGATTATAGCTACATAACTATAAGGGATAAATTGAATTGTTTTCTCTCGTCTTGCAACCACATTTATTGCATCAGGTTGTTGGTCTATTAATGTGAATGAAAACTTGCAGTGCTGTTTCTTAGGAAGTTGATCATCTTAATCTCCTTGACGTACAAATGCATCCACAGAGACATGAGATCCTGTGAAGTCACCGAATCCAGCTGGAAAAAGCCTAAGACACAAACAATATCCTTGTGGTCCCGTGTAAACTGGCTTGGAAAGTATCCGGTTGTCCAAGTCTGATGTGCACCAGAATGACCAATTGGTTATATTCCACTCATACACAAAAATGTCAGGTTGAGAAACGGGCATTGCAATCTTCTTGGTAAGAAACGATTTTAAATTCTCAAGTTCACATTCTCTTTTCGCAAGACAAGCTCTTGTGGATGAAAGTAATGACTTGGTCTTAGACTGTTGTTTCATCAAAAGACTAACATGAGATGCAAGCTCATAATGTAAATGATTTTTAATGCTTTCCTATTGCCGATAAACTGACAACCTGCTTCCCTGAATTCACATTCTAATGGACTGTAATGGCATGTCCCATCTTTACTGACATGTTCATTCATCTCTCTTCTAGCCACTTGTTGTTTACAATATTCACATGGGACCCGACACATCTCACATTTTCCATGGTGATCGTTCAGAAATTTGAATGACGCTGTAGTCTTAGAATACACACATTCAACTTTCCTGTTCTTGCATGTTTTCTTTGTATGATTTTCTATGTCTTTCTTCATCACCATTTCTTCACAGTCATTGCACAGAACGTCAACATACCCACAAGTCTCGTTGTGTGTTTCTCTCTCCCTTAGTTCTCCTTTCCACTTGCATCCTTTCTCTTGTTGATCACAGTAGATCTTCAGACTCATTATTTCTCTTTTATCATAGTTGTTTGGATAGATTTCTGATTCCTTCTGTTCCTCTCTACACACAGGACACACAATGCGGCCAGACCTTGCCAAGGGCCTCACACAGTCGTTACAAAACAAATGGCCACATTTGGTAATGATTGGCTCTTTCAATGCCAAAACACAGACCGGGCATGTGTGTCTGACATGTCTAATAATCGATTTACAAATCGAGCATTAAATCCTCCAGCAGCCATTTCTCGACTTCCCGATCTAGTACGATTGCGCGACTTACATGAACGTAAACAAAGGAGCGGATATTAGTCGCGTGGCGGATAAGGAGTGTCCTAGACGTGATTCGGATGAACACATGGCACTGTAACACGTGGCAAAGTTTAGGTAGCGCAAAAAGTGGGCGAGGCCAAGTCAAGTGATCGAGCTGTACAGTAATTAAAACATAGATACGCATCTTACGACCAACATGCTATGATAACCCTAGGCGTAGCGAGGGTTACAAGTAGTCTCTCACCGGAAGTAGCGACTCGACGGAAATTCCGACTCGATGGAAACAGCTTTGTTTAAATAGCTTGTCATTGTTTAGTACAGCGCTATACATTCAAAGTTTAAACAGCTTTGGAATGTATAGCGTGCGTTCACTGGTACAGTGTAGCGCTCATGTAATCTTGACAAATGGTTGTTAGAGCTTGTCCGCCAGTCTAGGCGGAGTCACGCAGGACGTTCCAATTTTGATTATTAGCATAACTTTCGAGTGTACCTTCAACGTCATAGCGAACGGAGCTGTGACAAAGCGCCCAAGTGAGTTACGGTTTCAAAATTGATGGTAAGACTGCCTGTCCCTTTCTCAGCCACCTGTTTAGAAACAACTGTTTAGCCATCTGTGCTTGTGTCTAGTGACGTGCACGTGGTGTTAATTAATTTGTGCATGCTTGTAAGTACAAAGCACATGTGCAGCAACTGTTTGACTTTTGATAACCCAGCTAGCGATAGGTCTTGTTGCAATTGGAGTATACGTACACCTGTGCCTCGTTGTTGAGGCTAAATCAGTCGTTGGGGTTCTAAGAACACACGTCTAGGTACGTTTCCTGCTTGGCAGTGCATTTGGAAGCACATTGCCAATTCTACTGTACAACCCTAGGCGTCTAGTTGCTGAGCATGCGCGGCTACTCTACTTCGTTTCAGCTCGCACTGTACAGATGAAAAGAGGAACATTCACTGTCAGACGACGATCCTAGACCATATACGGTATCTACATCTCTTTACCAACCAGAAGCTGCTGTTGAAAAAATCGTTTATTCTCCTACGGCCTCGGTGTCATCGTCACAGCCGCCGCTACTTCAGTCACTAATAGCAGATTTGACTTTATAGTTGTTTCCAATCGATCACGAAAGAAAGAATGTGCAACAAGTGACCCAGAGTCTGGTAATGAATGCCAGGATTTGACGATTGCAACAGAATCAGACTCTGCAGGATACAAAATCATTTATACTCGTGAGTCGAGAGAAGCAAGTGTGGGTGAGTTTCTTGCTCAAGGAAACTGCGACAGTGTCGCCTCCACCAGGATCGAACCTTCAACCCTCATCACGGAATACAGGATTCCGGATGTCATCACCAGCGCTCTACCATCTGCTCCACCGCACCACACCCCACACCCCACCCCACCACACACACACACACACACACACACACACACACACACACACACACACACACACACACACACACACACACACACACACACACACACACACATACACACACACACACACACACACACACACGCGCGCGCACGCACGCACACACACACAAAATTGACAAATGTTAAGCCCTCCACGTCTTTCGACGTCAACCTTGAAGTCAGTTGCGGAGATAGCTACCCCTGCCTCTAGAGATAGGGCCTCCATGCGCTACACACACACACACACACACACACACACACACACACACACACACACACACACACACACACACACACACACACACACACACACACACACACATACACACACATACACACACACGCGCGCGCACACACACACACACACAACCGATCTGCAGATTGAAGCTATACTGACTTGCTAAGATCCATTCACAGCAAAATACTGATGCCTACAAACCATAACTACTGTATGTAGTAATATAATAGTTTTAAGTCTTAGCGTACGTTAGCATATCAGTGGTCATATAACACATCGCTTACTTATAATACATCAGTCTCTTTACCTGCAATCGCCGTGTGTATCACATTGGTGACAGGAGTGGGATTTTAGATGCAACGTGATGCGCCTCAGGTTTTCGATGGAACTTGAAATTTACTTTCCTTTCTAGACCGTATTACTGTTTGGACAGCACTTAAAGGTTTTGAGGGAGAGAAGAAGGCACTCGCCCTAGCATCCCGATTAGAAGGGGCGGCCTTTGAGAACTATCGACGTCTGGACAATGAGAAAAAGCAAGATTTTGATGTTATCGTGGTTTCACTAAAGAAGGAGTTCCTCGGTGGGACAATGGATAGGCCGCTCGCGGTTGAGGATTTGCGCGGCAGAAAATGGAAACAGTTTGAAGAACGTCCAGCGGCGTTTGCGCACGACATTGACAGGTTAGTACGGCTATCGTATCCGGGGTTTGATAGTGGATCCGCAATTACTTTGGCCAGAGGCGCCTTTCTAGATGGTCTAGCAAGAGGTACCTGATTCTGTTGAATCAGATTCTAACTCAAGTACTGAAGCTCCGCAAGTACTTAGAAGATCTCAACGTCAAAAATCCCGCCCACAATATTTGAATGATTATATTATAGACTCGGACTTTAGCCCTTCGTCTGAGGAGGAGTGATGTAATGTAGTAATATAATAGTTTTACGTCTTAGTGCACGTTAGTATATCAGTGGCTATATAATACATCGCTTACTTATAATACATCAGTCTTTTTGCCTGCAATCGCCGTGTGTATCACACTACTAAACTCACTCAAAGTTTCAGACAATGACATAATAGCAGGGGTATTTACAAAATTCAATGTTCACATACAAAAGTACGACGAAAAAAGTATCACACACCACATTCACTTTGCATCTAGAACTGTAGCAATACATTACAAACCACCAACCATCACAGCACAAAACAAATTCGTGTTCACTTCAGCACACTTGATGATTGCAAGTCTTGCTCACATTGTAGTTAGGGCAAGTTAAGTTGAAGACAAAATTGAATAAAAATTTCATTATTCCGAATGTAGGATCGTGAGTTCAATTGTTCATGACTTATAAAGTCATTGATGCTTTCTAATGTCGTGTAAGGAATAATAGAGTCTTTATTTCCCTGCTCCCTCACAAACACTACGCTACGTCTTGTAGGAATAAGATCGAGTGTGTTTTCCCGTCTTGCAACAACATTCATTGCATCATGTTGTTGGTCTATTAAAGTGAATGAGAACTTGCAGTGCTGGCGCTTCGGAAGCTGAACATCATAATCATACTCTCGTGCAAACACCAAAACATGAACAGAGACATAAGACCCTTTATATACGTCATGTCCAGCTGGATAAAGCAAGAGACGCAAACGGTATCCTTTTGGTTTTGTGTAAAATGGCTCTGACAGTGTGGCAATCAATGAATCCACATCTGATCTCATCTTCCATTTTGACCAATTGGTTATATTCCACTCAAACACACAAATGTCAGCTTGAGAAACGGGCATTCCAATCTTCTCTGTAACAAATGATTTCAAGTTCTCAAGTTCATATTCCTTTTTAGCAAGGCAAGCTCTTGTGAATGAAAGTAAAGACTTGGTGGCTGAGAGTGATGACTTGGTATTGGATTGTTGTTTCATCAAAAGACTAAGATGAAATGCAAGCTCATTTTGTACATGCATTGTCATTTCATTTCTATTGCCAATACACGGACAACCTGCTTCCCTGAATTCACATTCTAATGGACTGTTAGGGCATGTCCCATCCTTACTGACATGTTCATTCATCTCTCTTCTCACCACTCCTTGTCCACAATATTCACATGCGAGTCTAAACATCTCACATTTTCCATGGTGATCATTCCGAAATTTGAATGTCACTGTGGTGTTACAGTAGCCACAATCGACTTGCCTGTTCATGCACACTCTTTGCAGATGATAGCCCATACGCTTTCTCTTCACCATTTCTCCACATTCATTTTCGCATAGAACATCAGCATACCCACAAGTCTCGTTGTGTCTTTCTCTTTTCCTTAGTTCTCCTTTCCACTTGCATCCCTTCTCTTGTTGATCACAGTAGATCTTCAGACTCATTATTTCTCTTTTATCATAGTTGTTTGGATAGATTTCTGATTCCTTCTGTTCCTCTCTACACACAGGACACACAACGCGGCCACGCCTTGCCAAGGGCCTCACACAGTCGTTACAAAACAAATGGCCACATTTAGTCATCATTGGTTCTCTCAATGCGACAAGACATACCGGACATGTGTGTCTCTCTGATAGTCGATCTACAAACCGAGCATCTACTCCTCCAGCAGCCATCTTCTAAGATTTACCCCTAAGCGAGCGACAGCATGGTCAGGTGAAGCTCACGTGATGGGCGTAACCTACAGTAGCCCACGTCATGGGCGTAACCTAGAGTAGCTCACTTAAATAACAATACGAAACCAAAATAATAAATAATATTAGCTGCATGACTATCGAAGTCGTTTCTCAACTGTAGTAAATTAGAAGCAGCCGTTGTCGTTAGTAAACTTTTCTGTATCTACCATTGGCATCATAGATAGAGTATACGAGCAATGCTGTACTACGTATATAGTGATATCACTAGACTTACATGACGCGTGAAAGTTACATGCAGGCCGATCACGTGACGTGCGACTGACCGATCGACCGGCCTGCTAGAGGCAACGACGTAACACGTGATCGCTCGACGACCGGATGTTAGTCTCTTTCTCGCGCTCTTCTACTTACCTCTGACCAATTACATTTCAGCTACAAAACGATGGCACGCGGAGGGTTGCACTGTCGTTTTTATGTCAATATGGCTATTGTTAGATACCGTACATGTAGCTACGGAGAATAGATTTCAACGCACCCACGCGCTCGCGCGCGCGCACACACACACACACACACACACACACACACACAGACACACAGACACACACACACACACACACACACACACACACACACACACACACACACACACACACACACACACACATCAGCTAGCCTACACATCCAACAGCAGCTAAGAACCTTTCTGTTTCTGGCTAAACTGCACAGTAAAATGTTGATATCTTCAAAAAGTTTAACTACTGAAACTCACTCAGCTTTCCATAGAATAAGTAATACACTAGTAAATGCTCGGTTAGCATTGTGTTTGACGAGCGATGGTGTTCTGTCTTTACATATTCGCGTAACAATGGATTTTTACGTAGCAATAGTTTCTGTCAAACAAATGCAGGAACTCAGGAAACAGACTTTCAATTGCTCTTCTAAAGTATTTTGCGTTCAATTATCCGATTCAGGCGTTCAATTATCCGTTGCTTACGGCTGTTGTGCAACTAAATAACTTACATAGTCTGCGATTGGGCAGCTGCTCAAAATATCATCATTCATCAGCTGTATAGACGCAATAATTTGTAATTAATCTTGACTCTAGCGTAAATCATGCGTCGTAGCGGGTTTTTGGCTAATCATGAGCTCGAATTTCACTACTCCGCCTTCCCACCTTTCTTGAATCAATCATTTATTGTTCAGCTGAAACGTGTGTGAGCATCCTAGAAAGACGTCATGAAAGAAATGTGCGACTAAAATAATTATTTCTATATTTGTTACTTCTAATTAGAACAGAACATCGGATAATTGAATGCCCCAATCGGTTAACTGAACGCCCAATTCTAATAATTGCTTGCCTGAATCGGGTAACTGAACGCCGAGTTCGGATAATTGAACGCAAAATACTATAGTTGTCTTCAATTCTTCGTTCACGCTTCAATCGTCTCACTCGTTTACTGAGATAGTGGCGTAACAATGATCGCATAGTCACGTGACAATGGTTGCGTAGCAATAATTTCTATCAAAGTAATGCGCGGAAACTCAAAAAACAGACTTTTCTCTTCTTTTAGCTTTTTCTTTTCATTCCGTTTGTCACGAATCAGTCTTCTTTGCTCTTTAGTCGCGTAAGGGAGCAAAATCGAGAGTCGTTTGACTCTTCTCGCCAACAAATTTCAATTGAGTCAACCCCTCGAAAGGGGTCCCTTGCTTCTATTTTTAGCGCATATGTTACGGAGTCAAAATTGCATTCATCTGGCATCGTCGTTTGTCGATTCGTCTTTGTGTTTTGCCGTAAATCCATATGACAAGTGCTGAATAATAAATAAATATAAATATATAAATAAATAAATAAATAAATAAATAATAAATAAAATAAATAAATAATAAATAAATATATAAATATATAGATATATAAGTATATACAAATAATATTTCTCGAGCTCCATTGACATGACAAGAGAGAGACTCGCTTCGCTCGCCAACTAGTAAATGCTCGGTTAGCATTGTGTTTGTCCGCTTTCGATCCAATGTATGTACGTGTGTATACTGGCGCGTATAGTACGCAAAACGCGTCTCTAAATTTGTGTGCGCTCCCATTATGGCAAATTCTCTCTATTGTTTTTATGCAATCTCTACATTTCTCGTCATTTCTATATATGTTTTTAATTGTAGTGTCTATATGTCTAAAGAAAAGTGCTCTATGGACGCAGCCGTATGATTGTTTGTTTTGTATCGCAAATACATGTAGAGTCGCAAACCGCTATCTGCTCCTTTTCACTCCTACAGCACGCGACCTTTTCTACTTCAAAAAGTAACTAGTGCCTTTGCGTGGCGTTGAACGGTTTCTTGTACTTTGCTTTGTGCTGCATGGCGTTCGCCTGTAGGTCGTAACGTCATAAAATGTTGTTTCTCATGCGGCTCGCAAACTCTTCAATTTTGCGGTTCACCTTTAGATTAGCACGCAGCCTTTTCTCATTTTGAAATAGCAGCTGCATGGTGTCGTTCGCAGGTCCCCGGCATCTATGCGTTGTTGTTCGTCTGTAGTTTGCAAAAGTTGACATTGTAGAAGGAAAGAGACGACGAAGTTGCTGGCCGGCTTGAAGCACAGCACATCTGCCCGTCGGAGGATCGCGAAAGCCTCTTCTAAATCGGGACTGTCAAAACAGCTGCAAGCGAATACTTGGTCACCTAGACAGCCTGTAAGGACTACATATTATCCGGTATTTTGTGCTTTCTCCGCCCAATAAGCGAATTGTACGATGCCCCATATATATATATATATATATATATACGCCGAAAATTGTGTTAATTAATATAAGTTGCCCAGGCGAAGAATGGGTTAATCAGCTAGTAAATATATATAATTCGAAAGGCTAAGCAGTAACATGTATGTGACGTCATTGGTCTAATTTGGTGTATTACGCACCACCCACTCCTGAAGCCAGGCTACGGGCCTGCTGATGGTCTTTCCCACAGTATTTGCACTTTCTTTGTTGCGGCTGGTACCTCGCTCTCTTTAGCTTTGCGTGTCTCGTTTCCCTGGGAGCGTTGAGGCGTCTTCTGCGAGCTCCCAAAGAGTGTACAGTGACATTCTTCATTTTCATATTTCTCATCTGCTCTGACGTCGATTCATACGCGCGGCACGTGTCGATGCATTCTCTGAATGACAGGTCTTTCTTCTGCAGTAGTTGTTTATCTAGACAGTCGTCTCGAATGCCAATAACAATGCGATCGCGCAAGAGGTCATTCTGCATGTCTGCAAACTGGCATGTTTCCACGAGTACGCTGAGGTTACTGAAGTACTCGTCAAACGTTTCGCTCTGTTGTTGGGAGATTTTGTTGAACTTATAATTATATCGTTCGTCTAGGACGTTCGTCTCTCCTAGGCAGTATTGTTCTATTTTCTCTATGATTTTGTCCATGTCTCGCTTATGAGCATTTTCCTCAAATTGCAGGGAGTTGTATATGCGTAGGCCATCATGGCCTATACGAGTACTAAACGTTGCGACGCGGTATTCCATTAACTCTGGGCTCTGCAGATTCGTGAGGATCTCATATAGAACCGACACGACAGCCATTGAGACGCATACCACTAGCAATGCAAACCAGACTGAAAGACGAATTAAATGGAACGATTGGAACGACTGCAGATCATACAGAGAGAGGATGAACCAACCGATTGGCAGTCTAGTTTGACACTCGTTCAGAAACCAAATGGTAAATTGCGAGTGCCTATTGATCCAAAGCCATTGAATAAAGCATTGAAGCGAAGCCAATATTTGATGCCAACTCTGGATGACTTTCTACCAGAACTGACTGAGCCAAAGATATTCAGTGTGCTCGATGTCAAAAATAGGTTCTGGCATATCGAATTAGACAAGAGCTCGAGCAAGCTCACGACATTTGGAACGCCTTATGGAAGGTACACAAGTGGAACAGGATGCCGTTCGATATTGCACCCACACCAGAAATTTTCAAAGATGGTTGGACTCAGCAGTGCAAGGCATACCTGGAGTATATACAGTAGCGAACGATATTCTAGTGATGGAAAAGGTACAACGAACACTGATGCCAGAAAAGGTCACGATGCTACCTTGATCACGCTACTAAATCGATGCAAACAAAAAGACCTATTACTAAATGCAGCAAAGTGTAAGATTGCAACTGACAAAGTCACATACATGGGTCATGTATTGACATCCAGTGGACTGAAACCAGATCCGGACAAGGTGGAAGGAATCAAGAAGATCCTAGACCAACAGATAAAGCCAGTGTGAGACGAATCATTGGAATGGTAACATACCTATCCAAATTTCTAGAAAACTTATCAGCTTTATGTGAACCATTACGTCAACTGACAAGACAACATGTTCAGTGGACATGGACTGCAGAACATGATGATGCCCTGCAAAAAATTAAGAATGCAGTGACACAAACGCCAGTACTGAAGTATTTCAACTCGAAAGATGAGACAACTGTAGTGTTTGTGCTGTTTTATTGGCAGTGCTCTATGAACGCAACACAACGTACGCGATCTAGTTCTAGACAAGTCATTGCATGCGTACTTTTATACGCTATTATTAGCTCGCACTACATCTCCCCTTTTACAAGTCTAGCCTTCGGGTGGTCTGATAGTTGTTCTTGTCTGAAGACGTGTTGTTGGTCTGCTTGAGGTAGAGGGACTGTGGACCTCTGACTGAAGGCGTGTGCCGCCAGACTGAGTACCTGCTCCAGATCCAGTGTGCGTGTGGCATCTGTTTCGTCTGACTGTTCCAGTACTGGTTTCAACATTATAGAATCGTGGAGTGGAGGACTAACTTGGAAACTATTGTTCCTGTCTTCTCCTTTCTTGCTGAAGTTATCCAAACTTCTGTGTAGGTTGGTAATTCTGGGAGTTCTTTGGCTCGATGTCGTTTATCAAAGTGTTCCTTCTGTTTCTGTTTGAATTGCTTGTCAGCGTTGCGAAATGTTTTTGAATAGAGCCATTGAGGCGGTAGCAATTCAGGAACTATTGATAAATTGGTTCTAAGGCGTCTACCCATGAGAAGTTCTGATGGGCTGATGTTGCACCATAGAAGAGATGTTGTCCTGTAGCTTAGAAGCGCTAGATGTGGATTCTTGGATCGTTGTAGTAGCTGTTTAACAGACTTCACCATTCTTTCCGCAAGGCCATTGCTTTGTGGATATCTTGGACTGCTGGTGATGTGTGTGAAGTCGTAAGTTGTTGCAAAATCTCTCATTTCATGAGAAGAGTATTGAGCACCGTTGTTACTCCTCAGAGTCTCTGGAATGCCATGTCGGGCAAAGATTGCTTTCGAAGCATGAATGATGCTGTTCGATGTAGTAGATGACACCTTTATTAGCTCCCGATATCTCAAAAAATAGTCGACCACGATCAGGTAGTGTACTCCTCTGAATTTTAGTAAGTCTGATCCTATTACTTGGGAAAGGATAATCTGGCAGTTCAGTGGGTATCAAAGGCTCTACACCTCGACTATCTCTTTGACAAGGATCACAATGTTGCGTCATCTGTACGAGTTGTCTTGATATGCTTGGCCACCATACTGATGAGTTGGCTCGTAGCTTACATCGAGTAATTCCCTGATGTTCTTCATGGATCCTTGTCAGGACGTCTCTTTGCATGATACTTGGGAAAACAACACGACTGTTGTACATTAATTAAATGAACGTTGTATTCTGAAAGTTGAGATTGAACTCTCCAGTAAGATATCAGAAATGTGTTCGGTGGGCACCTGTTTGGCCAGCCCTCTTTGCAAAATTGCATCACCTCTGAGCAATTGGAATCATCAGCCTGAGCTTCTCTGTATCCCTGTAGCCTATCTTCTGTGGTGGAAAGGTTTGAAACTACGATTCAATGAATACTTCAACTTCTTGTTGAAGTGAGTCTGGATAAATGGTGGTTGGTAACGGAGCTCTGGACAGTGTATCAGCAGTATGGAGCAATTTTTCTGGTACATGGCTGATGGTGTAGTCATAACGTGCTAAACGAAGCCGAAAACGGACAATTCGTGGAGGTAAGCTGTCGAGATGCTTCGTCGTCAACAACGGAACCATTGGCTTATGGTGTGGCTCAATATGAAAGTTTCGACCTAGTACATAGTCCGAGAACTTGTCACATGCCCATGTCGAGGCTAAAGCTGGATTTACAATATGCAAACGCCTGAGCGTCGCGTCGTGTGCGTCATGTCGTACTAAATTCAAATTGTGAATGACGCGACGCGAGGGAGACGCGACGCACGCGACGCGGCGCATCCAAATAGAATCGAGTTCTATTTGAGCGTCGCACTGGAAGCTGAGCACGTCGCGTTGAAAGTAGCACCTTGATTTCGACCAATCAGAGCCAACTAAACATGCACGTGTGGCTTCGTGAGTGATGATTACTGATTTCGGCGCTTTAGTCGACGTTGAGCGGTCTATAGATTGTGTAGGGAGCTGTCCTTGCTCGTGGATGATCAGCTGCAAAATGTACAAAACTAGCGCGCTAGGGAAACGCACGAAAATGGATTTTGAGCAAACTGGGGGTTCCGGCAAAGTTCAGCCAATAGAAAATCAAAGCGCGAGTGGTTAGTTCATGAATTCATGCAGCGACGTCTACAGGGCGCTGAAATCATATTGTGAATGGCACAACGCGTCACGCGCGACGCGTGCCACTCCCACGCAAGACGACATAACCCGACGCACGCGACGCGACGCTCAAGCGTTGGCATATTGTAAATTCAGCTTAAGGCTTCCATTTTGATCTGAACTTATCGTTTCTCCGTGTCTGTCATTGAACGACAGGCATATGCAACTGGTTTCCAAGTGTCTCCATTGCTTGCTGCCTGGAGTAACACTGCACCTAGCCCATGAGATGAAGCGTCTGCAGAAACTTTGATGTTTTTCCATGGGTCATATAACTCCAAAACGGTAAGACGGGTCAGTTCCTCTTTCAGCTGTGTGAAGGCCTATTTTTGAGGATGCTCTCACAATCAAGAGCGTTTAGAACTCAGAAGCTCTCGTAAGGGTTGACTGATCTCTGCAATGTTTGGTGAATACATGCCTAGTTGGTTACCATGCCCATAAATCTTCGTATCTCAGAGACGTTTGTGGGACGTTCCGCATCTCGAATGGCTGCAAGCTTTCCTAAATCTGCTCGTATTCCTTTTGCGTCGAACACGTGACCCTAAAATTTGATAATGGGTACACTAAACTCGCATTTGGATGCATTGAGTGTAACTCCTGCTTCTTGAATTCGAGTTAAGACATCAGCCAATCTGACATCGTTTTCAGCCTGGTTTGAACCGAATGTCAAAACATCATCCGTATGGCACAGAACTCCTGGTAGTCCTGACAAAATGACACTCATTGTCCGTTGAAATAGCTGTGGTGCACTTAAAATGCCAAATGGTAGCTTATTGAAGCAGAAACGACCAAAAGAAGTAATAAACGTTGTGAGCAACCGAGACCTTTCCGCTAGTGGTACTTGCCAAAATCCGCTGTTGGCGTCCACTTTAGAGAACACGGTAGCTCCAGCCAGCTGGGCTATCGAGTTATCAATTCTCGGTATTGGATGGACTTTCCTGAGCACACTGCTGTTCAGGTGTCTCAAGTCAACACAAATTCGGACTTGTCCAACCTTCTTTGAACAAGCACTATTCCAGCGCACCAAGGAGTTGGCTCCTCTACTTGGATATAACTCCCATGTGTTCCATGCGTTCGAGTTCCTGCTGCACCTTTGCTCGCAGCAAAATAGGAACATTCCGTGGTGTTTGCAATGCATGTGGCTTGGCTTCTTCCTTCAGCTTGATTTCATAGGGCTGTCCTAGGTTGCCAAGTCCACTGAAGACTTTGGAGAATTTGCTTGGAATGTCCTGTGTAGAATTAGCCTCAACTCTAGAAACCAGTTGTAAAGAGGTGATAGCAGGTAGTCCAAGGAGGTTTGCTTTGAGACCTGCAACAACGTAAATGGTTTCCTCTGTGCTCCTGTCCCTGGTTACTAGTGTGGTTGTAAACTGTCCAAGTACCCTGAGATTGGTAGATGTTGGGCCATAAAGTAGCTTTTTTGATGATTGTAATGTTGGTTGATTGATCCTTTTGTAGGTCTCCTCTGTGATTACAGTTGCCTCAGCTCCTGGATCCAGTTTGAAATCAACTTCATACTATTCAACTTGGATAGTGGACGACCAATATTGTCTCTGGGACGTTGTCACGGAAAATATGTAGACTTTTATGCCGCAAATTTGCAAGTCTCCGCCAGTGAGTAGATCCCTGTTATGTACTGCTCGATCGACTCGTGGTCGTGCTGGCTCCTTCAGTGGAAACTTGCGCATTCAAAGATAACGTTGCAACAAACTTGGAAAAAAATTTTGAACGTTTCGATCACTTTGTTGCATTTCTTGTTGTCATCTCAGAGATAGTGGTGGATCTTAGGACCTCGTCTGCTTCTTCGCCCATGCAATAGAGGAGCGCTGAGATTTGTCGTGGATCCTCCCCTCCCGCCAAGCCGGAGGAGATCCTGAACTGGTGAAAGCGGCGTTGTCAGCGTGGCCAATCGTCGGGCTTGCTGAAATCGAAGGGTACGGGTGGTTCAAGTCGTAGTTGAACCATATCTTGCCGTCATGTAGTGTTTGTGCTGGTTTATTGGCAGTGCTCTATGAACGCAACACAACGTACGTGATCTAGTCATAAACAAGTCAGCGCATGCGTACTCTCATACGCTATTATTAGCTCGCACCACACATTATTACCTGCGGACTGCTGCTGCAAAGACAAAAAGGACTGTCCGACGAAAGGGGCGTTACCTCGACTCAATGAGCATGCGCTATCTCTCCTGGAGAGGAGACAGGGATAGTGTTGTTGTGTTAGCTAGTCACCTATAAACCTATCTCAGGTGCGAAGTTGCAGAATTGCCTTTGCGTTTTCATGGGGGAGGTCGTGTTCGATGAATGATAGTGGTGTCCGATGTATGGGATCGCAGAGAAGGATCACGTTTACCGTCCTAGCTTAATCGTTTCAAGCCTTTGGAAGTCCCGCATCTGGAATCACAGTCTTTACTAATCCTTCTTACTGTGGGCTTTAATAAAGCTCAGTCTTACTTCGTTACTTCTTCTGCATGGCTGTCCGATGATTGATGGTGTCCGCTAGCAAGGGGGTCGCTCTACATTCAAATTCCTGTTTATGTAGTCTGCATGCACACAGGACACATTGAGGCCACGTCTTAGTCTGGCGTAGCCAGACCGTTTCTATATACTTTCGCGAGACTAGCCACACCTTAAATTGCCAAGGGCCTCACACAGTCGTTACAAAACAAATGGCCACATTTGGAGACTGTCGGTTCTCTTAACGCTAGAAGACATAGCGAACATGTGTGTCTGTCCATTAATCGATCTACAAACCGAGCATCAAATCCTCCAGCAGCCATGCTTATGCATCTTCTAGCCAGGTTGCACTCACGTGATGGGCGTAGCTTAAAGAAGCTCACGTGATAAGATTAACGATTCAGATGAGGCTGAGCTCTCTAGACAGCCTGAAAGTTGAGAGTCGAGATGACGTGATTAAGAGTGAAAAATAATGTCTGTCCTACAACTAAAATTGACTAGAAATGATACTCAAAATTTAGGGTTAGCAATGCGGCTCAACTTAATTAAATTTAATTTCTGTTTCTTTTACTGATTTGCGTCACATGGCTATACTATTGTAATGTCGTAGAAAATCTATCGTTAATGTTTTGTCCGGTAGAAACTTTCTAACTGAAAGTACGAGGGCGGGAAAGAGTTGGTAACACGATACTAGCTTTAGACATTCGTGGATAGTATGACTAAAGATAATGTAACCAAAGAACCGTGTTTCTTGCTGTCAAGCACAGTAAACACAGTGATACTGTAACTACAAACTCACAACTACTCAAAACTCACTCAAATTCTCAAACAATAAAGTAATACAATTACGTTAATGTTAACAAATAGTATTTCACAAATACACTTCCATACAGATCTAAACTGTAACACTACAGTACACACAACATATAGAGACAGCAAGTCTTTGTAGCAAAAACAATCCATCACTCGTGTGCTCTCCAACACAGTCTTATAAAAGAGTCAATTTTGCATTAAAGTTAGAGCACATTGAGTTGAAGACAAAACTGAATAAATATTTCATTATTCTGAATGTAGGATCGTCAATTCAATTTTTCGTGAGTTTTAACGTCATCGGTTGCATCAAAAAATTCCTCAGGGACAAGCTCAACAGTTTTCTCTCGTCTTACAACCACATTTATTGCATCAGGTTGTTGGTCTATTAATGTGAATGAAAACTTGCAGTGCTGTTTCTTAGGAAGTTGATCATCATAATCTCCCTTACACACACACACACACACACACACACACACACACACACACACACACACACACACACACACACACACACACACACACACACACACACACACACACACACACACACACACACACACACACACACACACACACACACACATGCATCCACAGAGACATGAGATCCTTTATAGCGACCATAACCCATTGGATAAAGCAAAAGACATAAATGGTATCCTTGTGGGCCCGTATAAAATGACTTTGACTCTATCATAAAGCATGGTTTTAACTCTGCTTTCTTCCTGCAGTCTAACCAATTGGTTATATTCCACTCAAAGACACATATGTCAAGTTGAGAAACTTAGCCCTAGATTCCAACCTTCTTGGTAATGAATTCAAGTTCACATTCCCTTTTAGCAAGACAAGCTCTTGTGGATGAAAGTAATGACTTGGTATTGGACTGTTGTTTCATCAAAAGACTAAGATGAGATGCGAGCTCATTTTGTACATGAATTGTCATTTCATTTCTATTGCTAATAAACTGACAACCTGCTTCACTAAATTCACATTCTAATGGACTGTTAGGGCATGTCCCATCCTTACTGACATGTTCATTCATCTCTTTTCTCACCACTTGTTCTTTACAATATTTACATGCAACTGGAAACATCTCACATTGTGCATGGTGATCATTCAGAAATTTGAATGTCACTGTGGTCTTACAGTAGCTACATTCAAATTTCCTGTTTATGCACGTTTTCTTCATATGACTTTCCATATCTTTTTCATCATCATTATTCCACATTCATTTTTGCACTGAACATCAACACACCCGCAAGTTTCGTTGTATGTTTCTCTCTCCCTTAGTTCTCCTTTCCATCCACATCCCTTCTCTTGTTGATCACATTAGATCTTCAAACTCATTATTTCTCTTTTATCATAGCTGTTTGGATAGATTTCTGATTCATTCTGTTCCTCACTACACACAGGACACACAATGCGCCCACACCTTGCCAAGGGCCTCAAACAGTCGTTACAAAACAAATGGCCATATTTGGTGATGGTCGTTTCTCTCAATGCCGAAAGACATACCGGACATGTGTGTCTGTCCGATAATCGATCTACAAACCGAGCATCAAATCCTCCAGCAGTCTAGACTCGAGTGTCCAGCCAGTCAGCTCTCCCCTCCCCCAGGGGAGGAGATGACCGGCCGGACACTCGAGCCTACCAGCATGCAGCCATATCTTCTGACAAGGCTGCGATCCCGTCATGGGCGTACCTTAAAGTAGCTTACTTATTGACTGACAAGTGCGGAAACAATATTAGCTGCAAGATCAACCGAGTTGTTTGTCAACTGCAGCCAACTGGAAGCAGCAGTTGATGTTAGTAAACTTCTAGTAGTTATCTGCATTTGCCGTTGACATCGTAGAGTCCAGTGAGACTTTCTGAAAGTTGAGAACTTGATTTGAGATGAAATGGTTACTTAGTTACTGATTCAGTGGAAAGTGGAACGAAAGTGGAAATTAATATTTACGCAATTATACGACAGAAACGAATTGGAACGGTACGAGGTTAGCAATGCTGTACTGTACTAGCTGTGTGCATAATTATTTTTATCGTTCTAGTGTGATAATTTTTTTGTTTTAATTCTAATAGTGTGATGTCTAGCGTAGAAACATTTGATTTTAACACACGCACGCACGTATGCACGCACGTATGCACACACGCTCGCAAGCACGCACGCACACGTACACACACACACACACACACACACACACACACACACACACACACACACACACACACACACACACACGAACTGCAGATTGAAGCTATACAGTCTGACCAGAGAATTTTGTTCAGAATTTTGTTGCTAAGATCCATTTACAACAATTTATTGATATCTACAAACCATAACTACTAAAACTCACTCAATTTCAGATAAAGACTTATATAATAGCAGGCGTATAATATAGCTAAAAGACATAGCGATCATGTGTGATCTGTCCGGTAATCGATTTACAAACCGAGCATCAAATCCTTCAGCAGCCGTCTAGGCACAGCAGGGACGGATCCAGGCGGGGGGTTCAGGGAGTTGCAACCCTCTCTTTTTCAATAGGCGTGGTTCAATAATTTTATATAATTTCATTAAAAAAGAGAAAATTAGTAATGCTACAAATAACTGCTAACAGTGAACTCCCTCTTTCAAAATTCCTGGACCCGGCGCTGCATAGCCTAGAGCGTGTTCACACCGGTTCTAATCCTGATTGTGTAACGTCATTCTAACCCCATTCTAAAGCCATAGTCTACTAGAGAGCAGTACATTACAACCGCACTAGTGGCGTTAGTGGTGGTTGCACGTGACTTTGGCAAGTGAGGTAGTGTATACAAGAAGAGGATGTCACCGATGCTTGTGAGGTGATGTTGTTATGTCAGCTAGACGTACAAACGCAGCAACATGGTGACGTATACGCATGCAGATGTGTGTGTTCTACATGCCTGTGACAACTTCCTGCCGTCCCTGAAAGAGCTGCCAGAGAAAGCAAACAAAATGTTTTCCTCCTACAGCAATGGATTCGTTAAGACAATTAAAGCGAATTCTTGCCGGATATGATGGATAAAACTGTAGAGGCTAGATAATTACACTCACGTGCTCACGTGACTTAATAATAAAAATTGTAACCGCGTTTGCGCTAATGCTGGATGTCGGTGTGAACTAGCCTAGACACTAGGTTTTCCTTCGAGACAACATCACGTGATACCGCCAGTTGCTATCCTCGCGTGGAAGGACCACCGAAAGTGCCGGGGTTAGGTGTGAATGCGGTCTTAGCTGTACACAGGTTGCGCTCACGTGATGGGCGTAACTTAAAATAGCTCACGTGTAAGACTAACACGTATTACGATTCAGATGAGGCTGAACTCTTTAATTAAACATTCTGAAAGTTGAGAGTCGAGATGACGTGGTTAAAAGAGTGGAAATTAACGTTTGTCCTACAACCAAAACTGACTAGGAATGATACTAAAAATTTAGGGTTAGCAATGATGCACAACTTAATTAAATTTAATTTTTGTTTTTAACTGTTTTGTGTCACATGGCTATTACTATTCTAATGTCGCAGAAAATCTGTCATTACTGTTTTGTCCAGAGGAAACTTTCTAACCGGAAGTATGAAGGCGGGGAAGGGTCTGGTAACAAGAGACTAGCTATACACATTCGTGGATATCAGACTAAAGATAGTATGACCAGAGAACCATGTTTCTTGCTGTAATGCACAGTAAAACAGATTGCTACTGTAACTACCAAATCGCAACTACTAAAAACTGTAACACTACAGTATACACACAACATACATATGAGACAGCAAGTCATTGTAAAAAATCAATCCTTCGTGTCCTCTCCAAAACAGTCTTATAAAAGTCTGGTTTGCATTGAAGTTAGGGCACATTGAGTTGAAGACAAAACTGAATAACAATTCCATTATTCTGAATGTAGGATCGTGATCTCAATTCTTCGTGAGTTATGAAGTCATCGGTTGCAGAAAAAAATTTCCCAGGCATAAGTTCAATCGTTTTCTCTCGTCTTACGACCACATTTATTGCATCAGGTTGTTGGTCTATTAGTGTGAATGAAAACTTGCAGTGCTGTTTCTTAGGAAGTTGATCTCCTTTACACACATATGCATCGACAGAGACATGAGATCCTCTGTAGCGACCATAACCCATTGGAAAAAGCACAAGATATAAATTATATCCTTGTGGTCCTGTGTGAAATGGCTTTGACTTTATCCTATAGAATGAATTCAACTTTGATTTCCTCTTGCATTCTAACCAATCGGTTATATTCCACTCAAAGACACATATGTCAAGTTTAGAAACAGGGCCCTTCTTGGTAATGAATTCAAGTTCAAATTCCCTTTTAGCAAGACAGGCTCTTGTGGATGAAAGTAATGACTTGGTGACTGCAAGTGATGACTTGGTATTGGATTGTTGTTTCATCAAAAGACTAAGATGAGATGTAACATCATTGTGATCATGAATTGTCATTTCATTTCTATTGCCAATAAACCGACAACCTGCTTCACTAAATTCGCATTCTAATGGACTGTTAGGGCATGTCCCATCCTTGCTGACATGTTCATTCATCTCTTTTCTAACCACTTGTTCTTGACAATATTTACATGCAACTGGAAACATCTCACATTGTGCATGGTGATCATTCAGAAATTTGAATGTCACTGTGATCTTACAGTACCTACATTCAACTTTCCTGTTCATGCACGTTTTCTTCACATGACTTTCCATATCTTTTTTCATCACCATTAGTTCACATTCATTTTTGCATAGAACATCAACATACCCACAAGTCTCGTTGTGTGTTTCTCTCTCCCTTAGTTCTCCTTTCCATCCACATCCCTTCTTGTTGATCACAGTAGATCTTCAGACTCATTATTTCTCTTTTATCATAGTTGTTTGGAAATATTTCTGATTTATTCTGTTCCTCTCTACACACAGGACATTCAATGCGGCCACGCCTTGCCAAGGACCTCACACAGTCGTTACAAAACAAATGGCCACATTTGGTGATGGTTGGTTCTCTCAATGCCAAAAGACATACCGGACATGTGTGTCTGTCCGATAATCGATCTACAAACCGAGCATCAAATCCTCCAGCAGCCATCTTCGGACAGCATGACCAGGTTGCGCTCACGTGATGGGCGTAACCTACGCAGCTCACGTGATTGACTGACAAGTGTGGAAACAATATTAGCTGCAGGATTATCCGAGTTGTTTGTCAACTGCAGCTAATTGGAAGCAGCAGTTGACGTTAGTAAACTTACAGTAGTTATTTGTATTTACTGTTGACATCGCAGAGTCTAGTGAGGCTTTCTGAAAGTTGAGAGTTGAGATGAAAAGATTACTTAGCTACTGATTCAGTGGAACGAAAGTGGAAATTAATACTTTTATTCTATTTCAACGCACACGCACGCACGCACACACACACACGCACGCACACACACACACACACACACACACACACACACGAGCTGCAGATTGAAGCTAGACTGACTCGAGAATTGTGTTTCAGAATTTGTTGCTAGGATCCATTTACCGCAAAATATTGATATCTACAAACCCTAACTACTAAAACTCACTCAACGTCTCAAACAATGACCTAACAGCAGGCGTATAGTATCGCTAGAAGACATAGCGATCTTGCTTGATCTGTCCGGTAATCGATCTACAAACCGAGCATCAAATCCTTCGGCAGCCATCCAGGCATAGCCTAGAGCGTGTTCACACCAGTCCTAATCCTGATTAGTGTAACTCCATTCTAACCCCATTCTAAAGTCATAGTCTACTAGAGAGCAGTACATTACAACCGCACTAGTGGCTTTAGTGGTGGTTGCACGTGACTGTGCCACGTGAGGTAGTGTATACAAGAAGAGCATGTCATCGATGTTTGTGATGTGATGTTGTATGTCAGCTAGACGTACAAACGCAGCAACATGGTGACGTATACGCATGCAGATGTGTGTGTGTGTGTGTGTGTGTGTGTGTGTGTGTGTGTGTGTGTGTGTGTGTGTGTGTGTGTGTGTGTGTGTGTGTGTGTGTGTGTGTGTACTATGTGCCTGTGACAACTTCCTGCCGTCCCTGAAAGAGCTGCCAGAAAAAGCAAACAAAATGTTTTCCTCCTACAGCAATGGATTCGTCAAGACAATTAACGTGAATTCTTGACGGATATGATGGATGAAAACTGTAGAGGCTAGATAATTACACTCACGTGCTCACGTGACTTAATAATAAAAATAGTCAGCGGTGTGAATGCGTTTGCGCTAATGCTAGATGCTGATGTGAACTAGCCTAGACACTAGGCCTTCCGTCGAGACAACATCACGTGATACCGCCAGTTGCTATCCTCGCGTGGAAGGGCCACCGAAAGCGTCGGGGCTAGATGTGAATACGGTCTTAGCTGTACACAGGTTGCGCTCACGTGATGGGTGTAACTTAAAGTAGCTCACGTGTAAGACTAACACGTATTACGATTCAGATGAGGCTGAAATTTTTAATCAAACATTCTGAAAGTTGAGAGTCGAGATGACGTGGTTAAGAATGGAAATTAACATTTGTCCTACAAGCACAACTGACTAGGAATGATACGAAAAACTTAGGGTTAGCAATGCTGCACAACTTAATTAAATTTAATTTTTGTTTTTATCTATTTTGTGTCACATGGCTATTACTATTCTAATGTCGTAGAGAATCTGTCATTACTGTTTTATCCAGAGGAAACTATCTAACCGGAAGTATGAAGGCGGGGAAGGGTCTGGTAACAAGAGACTAGCTATACACACACGGTACTACAGTATGAGAATGCAAACAGGCTGGAACTCAAAACTACAAAGAAATTTACGTTAGCACTAGACGTAAACGTGCATGTTCTCCACAATGACAAATCACTGTGTCTCGGATCTGTCTGTTCTCACTGAGGCTCGATCGTCCCAACAATGGTTTGCATTTTTAACTAATATATTTCCTATCACTTCTAACTATGCTATGTGGCAACACAACCTGCAGCTGTCGCTGACTAGGCAGGCAGAGTCTGGTTAAAAACGATGACACTTTCTTTCCACATGCTTTCTTCATCCTTCTTGTTATTTTATACAAAAATAACCTTCTACTAGTCGTACGGTATCCGTCTAGGCGCCTCGCGTTCGTGAGTAACACGTCCAACGGAGTTTTCATACCGTCTACTGAAATGCCGAGTTCTAGCTATACAATACGTATTTGTTGAAACCCTAGCTGTCATGGAAGTAAACATACGAACTTCCTAGTAGTTTAGATTACGTATATTGGCCTGGTATAGGTAGTCGTCGTTTTGCGATGGTGATCAAGACAATTGTATTTGATTTCTTTTACCATGGAAAACCCTCAACTCAGCGGTCGAGCTTTCGGGTACCGTACAAAGCACACATACATGAATATTTACGCTAACATACATACTATACAGTATAGGTGAAACATTATCTAATATTTTAGAAAACATGAATCTAAATATCATCTACACTGTAACAGAACTTCCGTAGATGCTGCGTAAAATTAGACACTTCAGAGACTATTCTTAGCCTACATGGAAGAGAATTCCAGAACTTTTGAGCACGATAAAAGGAAGACTGCCGAAGTGCTTCAGTGTTTGGATTAGGCATATGTAGTCCTGATTGAGTAAGAATAATGATTTTCAAATGAGTGATACCGGAAGTTAACATTGTTAGGGACTAAAGAATGTAGACACCGGTGAGCTAGTGTATTTAGGTAGAAAGAGTGTCTGGCCTTTATGTGATTGGAGACCAAATTTAGAGAAGGCAGAAGACATATTTCCAGTAGATTCCCTTGGTTTCAGACCATAAAGTACTCTCAAAAACCTTTTTTCAATTCTCTGAATCCGCTTCGCTATGGCCGCAGTGCCATTATTCCATACAACAGCGCAATAATCTAGATCAGGCTGAATCACTGATTTTACTATAGCTAGTCGAGAGTGGTGGTCAAAGAGATGATGACAACGATATAAAATCCCAATCTTCCTGCCACTTTTCCTAACAGCTGCGTCGAGCTGCGGGCGCCAGTTTAGATATTTATCAAATATAACACCTAGATATCTTACTGAGTCTGTTTGTTTGAGGAAAGTTTCACCAATCTCGACGGAGTAGTTAGACAGCATCGAACTGTCGCAAAAAATTTAAATAGCAACAACTCAGATTTTTTTCATTCAATGACATGATGTTGTGTTGGTACCAGTTGGATAGAGAATCGAGATCGAACTGCAAGGTAGAAGTCACTTCATTAAATGATTTCCCGCTTGTATAAAGACACGCATCGTCCGCAAATAGAATAAGAGAAGACTTTCTGATAGCGGGGGGCAGATCCCCGGTATAATAATTGAATAATAATGGTCCAAGCTTAGAACCTTGTGGAACATCTCGTACAACAAGAACCTTTAGAGAGATATCATCTCCGACTTTCACAAATTGTCGGCGGCCGGTAAGATAGTTAGAAAACCAGCGATGAGCATTGCCACCGACTCCGTCAAGAGACAGCTTACGAAGAAGTAGACGATGATTCACCGTGTCAAATGCTTTTTGAACATCAAGGAGCACGGCTCCCGAACAACGACGATTATCTTTTGCTTTGAGTAGGTCATCCGCTAGTATACTGACAGCATCCTGGGTTGATCGACCTTTTCGAAAACTATATTGACATTCTGGTTATAAAGCGAGTTCGCTTTCAAATGCTGACTAAAATTGTTGAAGACAAACTGTTTCAAAAGTTTGGAGACAATTGGCAAAAGAGAAATAGGCCGATAGTTCGTTGGATCACTTCGGGCACACGATTTAAAGACGGGAGTAATTTTGGCGCATTTCCAATCTTCAGGAAGTTTACCAGAAGCCAGCGAGGTATTGAAGAGTGCCGTAAGAGGGGGAGCAATGGCAGCTCAATGGCAGCTGCACTAATTTTGAGATATTTTGCTTCTACTTCATCCCAGCCACTTGCTTTGTTCGCATTAAGTTTTGATAGTAGATTGTAAACCTCCAGCTCA
The DNA here is from genome assembly GCF_963422355.1 of Corticium candelabrum. NCBI lineage: Eukaryota > Metazoa > Porifera > Homoscleromorpha > Homosclerophorida > Plakinidae > Corticium > Corticium candelabrum. Next base: position 1,686,971 of record NC_085096.1, read on the forward strand.
GTAATAGTCGAGAAATAAGAGAGATTAGTAGATCCTTGGAATTGCTTCTGCGACTGAGAGCTATTAAATTCAGCAGTCTCAATTGTGCCGACAACTGAACTAAATTGTCTGCCAAGAGCTGCTACGGGTGATAACTGAACAGAAGAAACTCTATGCGCCCCGAAATTTGATTGATGGTATTCCAAAACTTTGAAGGACACTTGTGCATGGCAGCTGCAGTTAGCTTTTCCCGAAAGAATTTGGCCTTGGCGTCACGAAGGGCATACTTTACGTCATTACGAAATTCTCTGTAGAGGTTTTGATAGATTAATCGCTCATCAGTTGTTCTCTTTCGAGAAATTGATGCCCTAAGGCAATTGAAATGTACAGTCTAGGTATGCACTCAGTTCCGTTGTAACGACAATGGTATGGTATTTACTGACATAGAAATTGATATCAGCAAACATTGACTATCAACAGTGTTAGATGCAGCACAGTGTAGTAAAGGATTGATTGTAGTATGGGACGTGTGAATAGTTGACTGTAGGTGGCATTCAACTCCTGAAGGTGTTTCTTGGTTGTCAAGTACACACAATGTCTAGCTACAATACAAATAGATGGGGCGACGGAAGTTCATGAAGCGTTTTCATCGCCGTTTGTTCACTTAAACGAATCGTTCTTAGACTCATCTGTAGTCGAACACGGAAACGATTTTTAACGTAGGTTCTATCATAAAACGTGGTCTTGGGGAGGAGAAATTTGAGATTTGTGCGCACACACACACACACACACACACACACACACACACACACACACACACACATAAAATAAAAAACATTTTGAGAAAATGATGGGTATGTAGGAATAGGTATGTACTTAATCATGCTCATCTCCTACATCACAATCCAGTACCGTGAGTGTTACACACGACTGCTGCATTTTAATTAATTTAGGTAAAAACATTGTGATGTACGAGATGAGCATGATTAAGTACATACCTATCCCTACATACTCATCATTTTCTCAAAATGTTTTTTTTATTTTTTAGGTAAAAACATTGTGATGTAGGAGATGGGCATAAATGACATAAGTACATACCTATTCCTACATACCCATCATTTTCTAAAAATGTTTTTAGACTTGTGTAGTTTGAAATGGAAATAACAGTCCTAGTAAACGTTTGCAGCTCGGCTGGGATTTCAATCCTTGATTGCATCTCTAAACAACTCCCACGTTACGCTCAGCATACACGGAAGTACGTAGCAGCTAACGGATGTACGTAATAACACTCATTGCATCTATAGAAATGGTGCGTTTGACGTCACAATCACGTGATATTCCGGAAGTCGCCATCTTAGGGGGCAAGCGTATTAGCATGGATATAGTTGCTGTGTTTTCGACTGCCACGATCGTAGAATTCAGGGCAGCAACATACGTTTTTAGTCTATATACCCGCTATACTAACCAGTCAGGGACTAGAAACGCGTCATTTGAGCAACAGACGACGGGCAGCGTGGATCTCCAGCCTAGACAGAAAGGACTGGAAGCCGTCGCAGCATTCGCGTGTTTGCTCTGAGCACTTTCTGTCTGGTAGAGATGCCATTCTGGTATGTTCTATAATAAAAGTGTAATCTATGCTACTGTGAACCATTCTAGGAAAGCCATCCTTTGTGTATGACTCAACTAACCCTGACTGGGTACTGTACCATCTGCAAGGATGGGTTATGTTGCTACGAGCACTTCCAGTAGAGAGAGATTTGTTCGTCTCAAGAGAAGGTCTGGTACACCTAACAGCATACAATCATATACAACAGCATGTCACTCCAATTCACGTCGGGAATGACTTCTGGCTCCTCCGTCCACAGTTGAGCCTCCGTTCTACCTGTTTTTAGGCCCGCAGGTACAACTTTCTCCTCGTATCGCTTCTGCGATTCAACGGAGAGACTTTTAGACTTCTGTTCCATAATCTCTATTCTAAGAATTAGCTTTATCGCACTCGACCATCAGACTAAGAAATTACGGCAAACTCGCGAATTCACCGATAAAATTTGGTTTAAATCTTTCGCAATTAGTATACTGTCGCCGTACTATCTAACACACAGTCGAACGTTCTTGAAATGTTGTACAAGCCGCCGTCGCAAAGAGAGATACCTGCGGAGGACAGAAGCTTGCCCCTAAAATGGTGACAATACGGATACTACAAGAAACGCCTACTCCCCGCCCCAGTACGGACTATCTCTATAACCAACTCCCATTACCTAGGGTTCCACGGAAGAGATACACGCTTACATGCACAGAGAGTCAAACAGAACGCCGCGTCGTTGAACATAGTCGTACATGTTCAACTACACGCAACTGTAAGCAGCGTGTAGCAGCAGGTGGAAGTGGCAGCTAGGCTTCCAAACGGTAGTCACATGTACACACGTGACCTGAACATCACGGCGTTGTGGGAAGCAGTACGTGGAATTGCATGGCAGCAGTTGACTGATACAAGGTGACTTTGCACATTTCTAGCTGTTGGGTCAGTGCAATTCTTCGGACAAGAGCGAATCGTTTGGTGTGACTCTCGTCGTTGTAGCTGCTTCGAGTGAGGCGCTAGCCTGGCTGACAAAGTGAAATGTGAAATGTGAAAGAATAAATCGGGTTTTTTATTTGCCGATAGCTGGCTTCTGAGGAGTTTGGTGTCAGCGGTGATGGTTTGGCTACCATTAGGAACGTTTAAAGTTGAGCGCTACGTGGGTCCGAGATATCTGTAATGAGTTCTGAGAGATCTGGTTCGGATGCGTTTGAATACTATTGTATGTGCTGCCATTTTAAATTCCTCGCATTCCTACATAGGGAATGCTACCGCACTGCCTGATATATACCAAAAGCTCGATGGAGAGCGGTACAGGACCACGCCCATTTCTGTTGTCCATTCGAACAATAGGTGCAGTGTGGGAATTGTGGTTGTTACTTACCTTCGTCAGTTTGGACTGTCTAGTGGGGAAAATAGGAAATTGAATTAGTGTAACTACTTCAATGACGTCTGCTAAACACAATGTAAACACTCATTACAAGCTTGTGATGGCATTCTAGAACAGCTGCAGAAATACTAATGAAAAAAGTAGGTGAGTATGTCTTCTAAAGCTCTGAATTGAGTTTGCTTGTGACTCTGGAGACGTCATTGAAAACTAATTGGCTGTCTAGTGTATTCTAAGGAATGCAGTTAAGGTGATTACATCTACTTTTTAGCTAGAATAGGATGGGCCATGTCCGACTGGGGTGCAGTCTACATATGTAATATTCCGGAAGCTGCTCGTTCCAACGTATTTGAGCATCATTCTGACTGTTAGAATGCACCAGTGTCTCCACCTCTTCACGTGCATTCCGGAGGTATCATTTCCATGTTTGTAAGTGCCCGGAATACCAAGATCTGGTAATTTTCCCAAATATCTATTGTTCGAATGGACTTTAGAAGCCTCGCTACGCTCGGCAATAAATACGCCAACCCACGCTTCCGCCTGTCTGGATGTAATGCGCCTATCGACACGACGCCGATCTCCGATCGTTGTGTAACTCGACGTCCCGGTCGAGTTCAGCCGTCCAAGACCAATGGCCTAGTCGGATTTCGGCCAGAAACGAGACTCCGGCGTTCTGAAATGAGATGAACTGGAGTTTGTTTGCTCAATCAATTAACCGGGTATGCGGTAACACTAACACACACACACACACACACACACACACACACACACACACACACGCGCGCGCGCGCGCACACACACACACACACACACACACACACACGCGCGCGCACACACACACACACACACACACACACACACACACACACACGCACACACACACACGCACGCACACACACGCACACACACACACACACGCGCGCGCACACACACACACACACACACACACACACACACACACACACACCACTGCAGGTTCACTAAAAACCCATTTTTCATGTTTCTTGCTAGAATGCACAGAAAAACATTTGATACTGTAGCTACAAACTCACAACTACTGAAAAACCATGCACTCAACTTCTCAGACAATAAAGTAATACAATGGTCATCTTTCCCACACATCCGCCTAGATCTAAAACTGTAATACCTAGTACACGCAATTAACATAAAGACAGCAAATAATAATGTAGCAGAAGATCAATCCTTCATGTCTTCTCCAGCACAGTCTTATAAAAGAGTCTGCTCTGCATTGAAGTTAGAGCAATTGAGTTGAAGGCAAAACTGAATAAATATTTCATTATTATGAACGTAGGATCGTGAATTCAATGTTTCGTGAGTTAAAGTCATTGGTTGCATCAAAATATTTGCCAGGGATAAGTTCAACCGTTTTCTCTCGTCTTACAACCACATTTATTGCATCAGGTTGTTGGTCTATTAATGTGAATGAAAACTTGCAGTGCTGTTTCTTAGGAAGTTGATCATCATAATCTCCTTTATGTACAAATACATCCACAGAGACATGAGATCCTGTAAAGTCACCGAATCCAGCTGGAAAAAGCCTAAGACACAAACAATATCCTTGTGGTCCCGTGTAAAATGGCTTGGAAAGTATCCGGTTGTCTAAGTCTGATGTGCACCAGAATGACCAATTGGTTATATTCCACTCATACACAAAAATGTCAGGTTGAGAAACAGGCATTGTAATGTTCTTGGTAAGAAATAATTTTAAATTCTCAAGTTCACATTCTCTTTTTGCAAGACAAGCTCTTGTGGATGAAAGTAATGACTTGGTCTTGGACTGTTGTTTCATCAAAAGACTAACATGAGATGCAAGCTCATAATGTAAATGATTTTTTAATGCTTTCCTATTGCCGATAAACTGACAACCTGCTTCCCTGAATTCACATGCTAATGAACTGTAAGAGCATGTCCCATCTTTACTGACATGTTTATTCATCTCTCTTCTAGCCACTCGTTGTTTACAATATTCACATGGGACCTGATACATCTCACATTTTCCATGGTGATCATTCAGAAACGTGAACGTCACAGTGGTCTTACAGTAGACACATTCAACTTTCCTGTTCTTGCACGTTTTCTTTGTACGATTTTCTATGTCTTTCTTCATGACCATTTCTTCACAGTCATAGCACAGAACGTCAACATACCCACAAGTCTCGTTGTGTGTTTCTCTCTCCCTTAGTTCTCCTTTCCATCCACATCCCTTCTCTTGTTGATCACAGTAGATCTTCAGACTCATTATTTCTCTTTTATCATAGTTGTTTGGATAGATTTCTGATTCATTCTGTTCCTCTCTACACACAGGACACACAATGCGGCCACACCTTGCCAAGAGCCTCACACAGTTGTTACAAAACAAATGGCCACATTTGGTGACTGTTGGCTCTCTCAATGCCAAAAGACATATCGTGCATGTGTGTCTGTCCGATAATCGATCTACAAACCGAGCATCAAATCCTCCAGCAGCCATCTTCTGGTAGACTTGACCAAATCTTTCCGCCCGTCGTCATTCCCCGGATAATCAATCCTTGCCGTAGAGAGACTGGTTTCAGACCGCCCACGAAGTTAATAAATCTGCATTAGTGAGCATTGTGTGCAATTTCTGGGAACCGCCCTTGTTGTGGTTGCAAATTAAGGCGTGGCGTGGTGTGGCGCACAAACACTTCACAAATTGCCAGGAGAGCGTTCCTATCGCTTTCTGCCTCCTAGATTCGTATTGATCTTTGAGTTAGCGCGGCTTTTGAACGGGAGTTTGTCTTTTGTTAGACGATCTGGGCGTCCTAGGCATCGTTTGCGCTATGAGTTTGGCTCCAACAGCTTCCAAATCTGATGCAAATGGTGAGACGCAGTTCAAGTGTTGAAGTGTAATGCGTGCTTGTCTTTGTACAACGTACGGGATCGTTGGCTGCTTGGTTTACATCTTGCAGAAATTATCTGCTCAACAATATACGTCGATAAACTCCGCGACGTTGTGCACGCTGATACAGATCGCCCTAATGGCGAGCACTTAGTACAATTAGCGACGTCACTAGGCAGTCTGAAACCAGTCTCGAGGATTGACTATCCGAGGAATGACGACTGGGAGAGAGATCATGGGCCAGGTTTAGCCTCGGATCCCAGACGTTTCTACAGGCGCCTACGTTACGTACGTACATACAAACACAGAGTAGGCGGGGAAAGGGCAAAAGTGGGTGGGAAGAAAGAAACGTCTGGGCGCGCTTCTATAGAAAGCCAGTTCGGAAATAGGCGTACCTTTGGCAAATCATAGGTTTCCGCACCAATCAACAATCGCCGCTCGCTCAGCGCGGTAGATTTCATTGGTCAAATAGTGTTAATTGTCTTTTAATGACTACTTATTAGAATCTCAATGACTACTTAGAGTACCAGGTGGTATACCACAGTGGGATATCTGCTAAACAGGAGATCAAATGGCGTTGCCTTCAGAAGATCGATCGTGTCACGTTCGTTCATCAATTTCCGACGACGCAATGACAATTGCTATTGACCAGTCTTGTCCCCAGTTTGACATTGCGTCTGTGAAGCCTCTGCAACGCTTGGCGCTGAGTCAACTTGTCCGAGGTGACGATGTTCTGGCTTGCCTCCCCACCGGGTTTGGGAAGTCACTGATTTTTCACCTGCTACCCAACGTCTGCAAGGTTTTGCAAACAGTGGGCTATTCGAGGGCGTTTGCAATCGACCCTATTGTTCTCGTCGTGGCGCCGTTGCTGTCTTTGATGAAAGACCAGGTTGCGTACCTGACCGAGTGCGGTGTTCGTGCTTCTATGATAGGTGCCAGCCAAGCTACTGACAAGGAGATAAAGGCTGGAAAGTTTGAAATCGTATTTGGAAGCCCTGAAATTCTAGTTGGACAGAAAACATGGCGATTAGCGCTTCAGGAAGGCGTTTTCCGTGATCGTGTTGTAGCGATAGTTGCAGACGAAGTTCATACGGTTGTTCAGTGGTGAGGCTGACACTGTCTGTTATGTGTAGGTTGGTGTAATCGAATGTCGCTTTAAATCTATAGGGGCGGCCTTGCTAGACCAGAGCTAGTAGAGGAGGATGAGGATGAACCGTTTCGTGTCTGGTGCGGTCTTGTTGGAGAGCTAAAGTCTCTGGTGTGCGCGCCAATTCTAGCCTTGACAGCAACAGCGTCCAAGGCAACACAAGAAATCATTGTGAGTTGTTTAGGAATGTCTGGCAGATGCTATGTGATTACTAAGAGCCCAGAGCGTGATAACGTCTTCCTAGCTGTGCAGAGAGTACGTTCTGATGTTGAAGCTACCTTTGATTTTTTGCTGAGGCTGGTAAAGTCCAAGCAAATCAACTGTCCAAGAGTTCTTGTCTACTGCCAAACACAGAGTGTGTGCTCCTTACTGTTTACCCATTTCCACTATGAACTAGGTGACAAGTCTTACTGGCCAGAAGGTGATACAAAGGCACAAAATCGAGTTGTGGAAATGTACCATGCATGTACTCCAGACAGCAACAAACACATCATTTTGCAGTCTCTGAGGGATGCCAATGGTGTTTGTAGAGTCGTATTTGCAACCAATGCCTTAGGGATGGGGATAGATGTGAAGGGTCTGACAACAGTCATTCACTATGGCCCTCCAGCTGACTTGGAAGCGTACATGCAAGAGATTGGCAGAGCTGGCAGGGATGGAAGCCAAAGTTTTGCTTATCTGCTATATCATGGACATCAGCTGAGACACACAAATAGAGAAATGAAGGAGTATGTCAGCAACACTGATCAGTGCAGAAGAGCTATGCTCCTAGCAGTCTTTGATGCAGCCCCCAACAGAGGAAACACCAGTCATACCTGCTGTGACATATGCTCTGTACAGTGTCAGTGTGCAAGCCCAGGTCAGTGCCCTGGTTTGCAATATATTCAGATTGGTGAAACATCGATTGCAACCTCTTCTCCTGTGATAGTCCATCACTTGCAGACTGAACAAAGAGAACTTCTGGAGTTTCTTCTTCTGGAGTACAAGATGAAGGTGGAGACAGAGCTTGGAATTGAAGATCAGCCTTTGTATACTCACCCAACATTGGTAACAGGTCTTTCTGATTATGTACTGCACTCAGTCGTAGAGAACGCTGGGCAGTTGTTTACCGTACAAGACATTCAAGCTCTAACTCCAGTCTTTACTGTTGAGCATGCACAGAACATTCTAACTATACTTAATGAGGTATGGGCTCAGTTTTAAGGATATAAATTAATTGGGATAGGTATGTGTGAATTGTACAAACTCAGTATACATTAAAGGTGTCTCTCTTGAAATTTCATGTGTACAACATTATAGCAGCGCTTGACCTGTACTATCACAATCAACATGTCACAAGTCATAACATAGTAAAACCCAGAAAATCTATACAACCTGAAAGTCTACATCATGTGAAAAAGTATACATATTTTCTACTGTAGGTGCAACATATACCATACAATTCTATTCTCTACCAAACTGCCAACATAATCAAGTACTTCTTAGTGTTTCTAATGATTCCAGATGATGAACTTTGGTCAGTGCTTTCTTATGGTTGCGAATCCACTGTGATAACTTGCAAGGATTCAGTAGCTGCAGCACATCATATTTCATTGATGGAAAAGATTTGTGTGCTCTTGGCCTGGTCTGCTTCCTGACATTTCTCCCTACTGCCTTTGCTATCAACAAAACATCCTTCTTCCTATCCACTGCAGCATGTTTATTTGATTCATCAGCAATGGCTAGCATGTTGTCGAGGTTGGTGAGAACAGACTCTAAACCCATTGATGCTCTGCTTACTTGCTGTGCTGACTGGAATGACACATTAGCAGCCTGGTTTCTTATCATCTCTTTGATGAAATTGTTGTTGTGCTCCACCATCAAGTCCAAGGGTATGTTCCTACCAAAACCACCATGCAAGTTGAATGTTCTATTCCACAGCTGCCTGTAAGCATCCCCTGGGCTTAGAAGAGCCAGCTGATCAGCTTGAAAAAGAAATGCTTCCAACGCATATTTAGTTCTACCAGCCTCTTGAAGTGAAGCATTTTAAATTTCCAGATTCGTAATAGCGTTGGTCCATCCATTTCACGGACTGAATCTTGGAAGTTACCCTCTAGCAGAGCCATTTTCATAAAATTGCAGCTATATTTGAAAACATGGTTGTCGTTGTACTGTTGTTCTTGACTGCACACTCTATCTGACACTTGGGTTTGATCTAGATTTGAAGGAACATGAGTCAGGCAATGTGCTATTTGCTCATGGCACCTTCTGTTATCAGCTGAAGAGAAGCTCTGGCCACAAGTAGTTACTTGACATGGAAAACTGTGTGCGTGCATGAGATTTCGAGGTGTCTGTTGTACAGTTGCTGACATTGGGTCATGTGATGGAGGCTCCTGTTCTTGTGCTACAACTACTGCTGATGTAGTGGCATGCTGATGTGGCTCTGACTGCATTTCATCAAGTGCCTCACCCTCACTAAGTCTATCAAGTGCTGTTTGGGCTTGTTCTGATGGCTGTCCTCTCTGAACAGACTGATGGAAGCTGACACTATCTTGTTCCAGATGTTCCCACTGCAGAACAAACTTATCCACAATTTTGATGATCTCTCCATGAAACCAGTCTTCCCACTGATGTTCAGGAAGTCCTGGTGGGACAGCATCCATGTCCTCCGGGCCCCTCATACCAAAATGATGCAAAGCACAAGCAATGACATATCCGTCTAGGACATCTTGAAGAAAGCTATTGCATGCCCTATAGTTCTTATTTGTGTCACAGAAAACATTTCCTCGATCCAGTTTGTTTCGGAGATTGTACATTGTGCCCAAGTCACCACTGCTGTTTGTCTTGTAGAATTTTGCATAGATTAAATTGACAAAATTCATCATGCAGTGAAAGTCTTCTGCATGTGGCAAGAGTGCTTGCAGTCTCTGATATGGCACCAGACCATTGATAACAGCCCTTTTTGAGATTCGTGCACGCTCAGCAGTGAGCTGATCACCACCAAACTGCAAGCGCACAAGAGGTTGAGATATGGCATTGTCACCATCTTCAAACTGATATGGAACATATCTTTTATTGAGATGAGACATTATCTCCACCATGTCTTGTTGTTTGTTTTCATTTAACTCAAGAAGACCTAGACAGTGTCTCTCTGACTTCCTACTGGCATCAAACATGTGATCATGGATGATGTGCTGTACCACAAACTTTGAAAACTGTGCAAATGCAGGGAGAAACTTAGTGATCACTCTAGAAACAAGCACCGCGAACTCATCACGAAGATATTGGTGATCACTTGCAGATGGAAGAAATGCTGCATCAGAGACTGCCAAGATGGAACATCGTGGTCTGTCCTTGGACAAAACACATGGCGGTACGACCCTTTCATCAGTTGACATAAGATTAAACCAGTGCAAGGACTTGTTTCTGCGATCAAGTGTCATATACTTTGTTTTGATCTCTAGATCCACATTGTCACCAGTGATCTGGTATAGCTTTATGCAAAGGTCTGCACCAGACAGAGCACCAGAGTTACATTCTACTGACCCAGGCAATGAAGGCATGCTAATACCATGTCCACTCCTAGGACATTCTGCTTGGTCAGCTTCCCCATTAGCTACGTGTGTAAACTGGCCTAATCTGTGTGTGCTCTCTATGCACTCCTTCCAATGAATTAAGGAAGAATCAAAGGTGCTGGCTATTTGCTTAAGCTTTACAAGAGTACGTTTATGAGACATTGCCAGGCCAAGCCTGTTTAGCCTCATAAAAGCTTTCCTCTTCGCTCCTGAATTATGCATGACTATACTGATAATGTATTGCAGGGCAGACATGCGTTGATTTCTTGTTTTCAGGAGGCAACCAGCAGCCACACTAAGACGAGTTAATAGACTGCTGCACATAGTAGGCGACTGCCACTGTGAGCATGCAGCTGCAGTGAGCAACTTCCAGAAAGTTGGAGCAGACCCTGCTAATTCGTCTGCCACAGTCTCAATTTTTAAACTAGTTAATTCTGAGAGTGATGTATTCCTCAGAACACAATTGGATGATGGTGTGCACAGATTCTCACACTCCTTGTTTACTGTCTTGCAAAGGCAGTCAGTGACTTTCAACATAAGATCAGGGACTTTGGAGATGGCTCTTGCCAGTTTGTATATGTTCCCAGTAGCCAATGACCTCCCTATGCCTGCCAAATTTGGATTGAGAATCCTCTTGTACTCCCTGGACGGGTACTTCACAGTGATCTAAAAGCCAAATACAATTAATTAAGTTGAGGAATATCAAGACATGAATACCAATGGTCGATTTAATTTAATTAGTTACTATATGCATTGTCATGAATGCTTCAGTTGTGCGATTCCTGCATGTAGCTGCTGTTGGGGTGTACTTGTTCAGTGTACACCAGGCTCATTGTAGAGAATCAGGCAGAACGACGTTTTGGATAAATTGTTTCCTTATATATGTTTCTTGCAAATACATATAGCTCTACTTTAAACTACCAAATAATTGGTATATTGTTCCATTAGCATAAGATTCCAAAAGATGCACAAATTTAGGATGAGCACTTTGGCATGAGCCGTCTTGACTATCACATGCAGTGTGTAAGGTATGTAACTGTAGTACAAAGTACACATGTACATTACAGTCTAGTACAAGTGTGACTCTATACGCATACTGTATGCAGGAATGGTATGACGTTGTACAGTACCAAACCTTACATTAAATTGTCTGAGATTCCAAGGATCTAATGCACATTAAAACCTGGACAGCCGCTGGTCCCATAATGTCCAGATTAGGGAGGTTTGAGTGTACAGTCAACAAACTTCCTTTGGTCTCATGCATGCTAGAGTACCCCAAATCATTATTTTCGGCATGTTTCAAGGTGGAAATTCACCTCCTAAACGCTTACACCTATAGATGGTCTAGCTAAGATTGTGACTGCATCACTTATCAAGCTTTTATCATCTAGATCCCAATCTGCTACCTATGCTTCCAAGCCATGTACAGTGAATTATTGTTTTATGTCATCAGTCAACAGACCAACAAAACATGAGTTACATGTACAGATGCATGTGTACAATACTGTATGTGTTATATTTTTCGCCGTTTTAAACTTTGGTAATTCAGAAGGAAATACCTTTTGGTATAACCTAATTTCGGTAAGACGAGGAAGCAGAGACTTAGTGTGGCAAAAGTAGAAGAACTTTTGGGCGTCACGTGAGATCTAGTACTGTACCGCTTGCCCACTACCTATAGTGTCATAAACATTGTGCACCTTGGCTCTTGCATTTGTGGGTTGCTCTGGGGAGGCTTGTTTCTCCAAGCAGGCAGTTCTCATCACTGTGCACAAAACTTCTGAGAGTTTGTGAAGTATTCGGGTTACTTTGATTCTATTGGTGCCTTCTGCACATGAAGTACAGAACTTAGAAAATGTTAGGTGTTATCTTACTTTAGATAAAGAAAAGTCACACTGAATTTACCGAAAATAAAACAACACGAAAAGAAAATAACATGAAAATAACACGTTATACACTATTTGTACAGTACCACATCCAAAGATTGTGTTATAAGTAATTAATCAAACTGCCTTAAGAATTATTTTTCTATCACAATTATATATATGAACATTATGCATGATGAAACAGTGCAACAGTGCAACAAATATCCATCCATGTGCTACTGGCAATTAACAGGTTTTTAATTTATAACTTTATTTTAATTGGTTAAAAGGGAGTTAATTCCAGTTAGTATGCACCTACTTTGACAAAAGCATCAAATCCCTTAGGGTCGTTCCTTCCAACGCCATCTTTACTTCTGTTAACAAACCATGCAATAAAGACAATTTAATTAATTTGTGTCTAGGCAGTGACTAACCTGTCTGATTCATGAAATTCAGGGTAAGGAATAGCAATCTGAGATGGCAAACCCGTAGTTGCAGCAGCTTCAATGTGTATGGAACTGGCACGTAGAGGTTGTTCTGCAGATAGCGCTGTTTCAAACGAACCGCTGCCTGCATGGAAAAACGAGCCCTGTTGAAACTAACGTTTTCAGGATATAAACAGAACTGTACCAGTGTTGTCCACATCGAAGTGGGCAAGAGAATCACTAGATATTTCCTCGTGTACATCCAAAGACAAGAGAGGTGTGACCTCACAATTGTCAACACCAAACTTTAATTGCTTACAGTACCTGTTTAAGGGTATACATATTTAGTACATTAAACTCGTGCATGAGAGTTAATGTACTGCTTGATTTGATCACGTTTGCCTACAGCTTCGAAGTCCGCACCACATAGTCTTAGATATTCAATTTCTAAGCCATTTACCTCTGTGTCTGCACTATCATCATCACCAAGAAATTCTGAGATATCCTCGTCATGAGACAAGCAGATATTGTGCAAAACACAAGAGGCAATAATCATCGTCGGAATCTCTTTAACCCTTGTGACGTCGACGAATTTCATCTTCCTCCATCTTCCTTTTAGCAACGAAAACGCTCTTTCGATTACCATTCTAGTTGCGGAGTGACAGTAATTGTAATTTATATCTTCCTGTTGCATGTGACTGTAGTCTTTGTATGGTGTCAAAAGCCACGTGTTGAGAGGGTATGCTGCGTCACCTAGTATGTGGGTTCCTTGCATGGGAAACATGTCTCCTGAATTGGATTGTATCCGAACAAATAGATCGGAATTCCTCAAAACTCGTGCATCATGCACACTTCCCGGCCAGCCACAATAGCAATCCAGGAAGAACATATTATGATCACAAACAGCTTGCAGTATGAGAGACGAAAATTTCTTTCTATTTATATAGCTATCTCTATCCTGACTGGGTGGTTTAATGGGTATGTGGCTACCGTCTATAGCTCCCAAAACATCTGGAAATCCTTTTATGTTCTCGAATCCTCTTCGTATTCTATCAACTTGGGATCCACGAGGCCGTTGGATTGCAGTGTGTCGCAGATAAAATGATATACATCTACAAATTTTCCGTACGACACCATGCACTGTTGACTCAGCAACACCAAACCGATCCGAAAGCTGACGAAACGTTTCCTGAGATCCAAGGTACCATAACGTTATCAGTAATTGATTTACTACTGGTATTGCAACTCTTCCTCCACGACTTCTATCTAAAGATAGTTCTTTCCAAGTGCTAGCCTTGTGCACCAACACGTCAAACGTCGATCTACTTAAACGGAAATGCCTCCGAAAATCCTGATCATAATACAGTGGAACTACTTTCTCGACATAACCTAGAATGCGAGGCTTGCTGTCTTCCCTGGTCCCCAAAAGGAAGCCAAGTTCCATCAAATCATCCAGGAAATCTTCTTCATCGTCAAATTCTTTGATATCAGCAAAAATCCATTCAAAAACGGAGATTACAACAGAAGTATACAACGCTGCCATCTAGTAGAAGAGTTAGCTGTAACGGCGTCATGACTGGATAGATAAATGAACAGCCTACCGGCATGGTAATGCATCTAATGTACAATAAATTAGTCTTACGTTACTTCACTGTCGTTGCTTGTGTTCGCTAGTCAATGATTTTACAATTTTTATTTAGAAAGATGCTACGCATGCGCATATAGCTCTGTTGCCACCTCATCTATCTCGTTTCGGAAAGGTTCTGTTCGATTGGTAAACGTGCCCTGTCTCTTTCCATCTAACCTTTTTCAGAAAAAGATAGTCCCAAACGAATACGCCCCTAGTGTCGAGGCTAGTTCACACCGACATTTAGCATTAGCGCACGCGTGTTCACAACGCTAACTATTTTTATTATTGAGTCACGTGAGCACGTACGCGTAATGTTTTAGCCTCGACAGTTTTTATCCATCGTATGCGGCAAGAATCCGCGTTAATTGTCTTAACGAATCCATTGCTGTAGGAGGAAAACATTTTGTTTGCTTTGTCTGGCAGCTCCTTCAGGGACGGCAGGAAGTTGTCACAAGTACGTAGTACACACACATCTGCATGCGTACACGTCACCATGTTGCTGCGTTTGTACGTCTAGCTGACATGCAACATCACATCACAAACATCGGTGACTTGCTCTTCTTGTATACACTACCTCACGTGCCAAAGTCACGTGCAACCACCACTAACGCTACTAGTGCGGTTCTAATGTACTGTTCTCTAGTAGACTATGGCTTTAGAATGGGGTTAGAATGACGTTACACTAATCAGGATTAGGACCGGTGTGAACACGCTCTAGGCTATGCAGCACCGGATCCAGGAATTTTTGAAAGAGAAGGTTCACTGTTAGCAGTTATTTGTAGCATTACTAATTTTCTCTTTTCTAATGAAATTATATAAAATTATTGAACCACGTCTATTGAAAAAGAGGGGTTTTAACTCCCTGAACCCCCCGTCTGGATCCGGCCTTGCTATGCCTAGATGGCTGCTGAAGGATTTGATGCTCGGTTTGTAAATCGATTACCGGACAGATCACACATGATCGCTATGTCTTTTAGCGATATTATACGCCTGCTATTATATAAGTCATTATCTGAAATGTTGAGTGAATTTCAGTAGTTATGGTTTGTAGATATCAATAAATTGCTGTAAATGGATCTTAGTAACAAAATTCTGAACACAATTCTTTGGTCAGACTGTATAGCGTCAATCTGCAGTTCGCGCGCGCGCGCGCGTGTGTGTGTGCTTGCGAGCGTGTGTGCATGCGTGCGTGCGTGTGCTAAAATCAAATGTTCTACGCTACACATCACACTATTAGAATTAAAATGAAAAAATTATCACACTAGAACGATAAAAACAATTATGCACACAGCTAGTACAGTACAGCATTGCTAACCTCGTACCGTTCCAATTCGTTTCTGTCGTATAATTACGTAAATATTAATTTCCACTTTCGTTCCACTTTCCACTGAATCAGTAACTAAGTAACCATTTTATCTCAAATCAAGCTCTCAACTTTCAGAAAGCCTCACTGGACTCTACGATGTCAACGGCAAATGCAGATAACTACTATAAGTTTACTAACATCAACTGCTGCTTCCAGTTGGCTGCAGTTGACAAACAACTCGGTTGATCTTGCAGCTAATATTGTTTCCGCACTTGTCAGTCAATAAGTAAGCTACTTTAAGGTACGCCCATGACGGGATCGCAGCCTTGTCAGAAGATATGGCTGCATGCTGGTAGGCTCGAGTGTCCAGCCGGTCATCTCCTCCCGCAAATTTTTTTTGGGGGTCCACTTCACACACACATCCCGGATATATAGCCCGGATAAGTTTAACTTGCACGTGCATGGTAGACCATTCTCACGTGCACAAATGGCAATGTGAGGTGCTATGCTGACAGATCGTGGGAATTGCGCTTTCTCTGCGAGCAGTTACCACACTCAGTAAGCAACAGTGGCTAGTGAAAGGAGAGCTCCACTATGGGAAATGTTGGTTGCTACAAACCGTTTTCTTTGCAGAAATCGATTTTCTCGAGAAACAGTTGACTCCAGAAAAGCTTCACGTGATGCAGTTATTATACAAGACGGCAGAAGTTTGCTAGTTAATTGATATTAGTTAATTTAACTAATTGTTAATTTATTAGAATACAGTATTTAGTAACATTAAAGCACAATTTATGTATTTATGGTAGTATTTTTTAACCTTAAATGTGATTTAATAAATAGTAATTTATAATTTATAAGTGTATATATATATATATATATATATATATGGATAATGTGTGTTAGATACTCACGTAGGTGGGTTTATGTAAAAATATATGTATTTCTAAATATATGTATATGTATATGTATATGTGTATATATATATATATATATATATATATATATATATATATATATATATATATATATATATATATATATAGTAACTATTGCAGAAGAACCCGTTTTTTAATTAATCATGTACTCTGCTGTTACTGCAATTAATTTGTTTTACATAAGAAATGTATGGCAAACAGGCAGGATTACAGGAAGCTGTTGATCTGCGCCATGGACAGTCTGTTGCAAAAGAACACAGTTTTTCATTAGCCTAAAATAGAAGCAACCCATGTTCCATTTTAACAATAAAATTAGAACACACACAATGAAGATGCTTATTTCTCTAGTGGGTGCACAGTTTGCTGAACATAAAACAGGAATAACTTGTTCTGAACACTCATTCTGAAAACTCTAACTGCAATCTGTTCCTCTCTATAGATCAAGGAATATGAACAATCCAGGACATTTGTTGTTGTGAATTCAGTTAATATGTAGTGGTGAGCTAATATTTAGTGGTGGAAGTTTTGATTGATGTCTACAGTCAATGTTATTAATTAAATTTATATAGTAAATGTCGATTGATTATTGCAGTTAATATTTATTGATTTAATACATTTCATATTTTCTTTGATTAATTAACACAGTCAATATTGTAAATAGAGTCAACGTAACTTCTTTATTCTGGTTGTTGCAGATTCTAGATGAGTAACCTGGATAACTTCCATTATTGCACCTGCCAGAAGACGAATTACATGTGTGGTTTAGGCATAAGTCACCTATGTTTCGATTAATTAACATTTCTGGATCTCGATAAGGTACTTGCATACAATGTTTCAGTTGTATGTACTGCACTTGTAAGTCAAAGAAGGTTTGAATTTTTAGTTCATCTTTCGAGATTCTCCAGAGTTACACAGAAAGTGCCTTTTCTTCAGGGAGCTGCCGTGACCAATTTTCTGAAGAAATGAGTGCAACTAAGTTTGCATGACTCGTAGTGCTTTTAGCTATTGTACTTTGTACATTTGATAGATTATTTGCAGGATCTTTTGGGAGACCAGCCATGCTGAAAGTGATTTCTGAATAGATTTGCATACATGATGGATGGTGGGTGTATCTATTTATATCTATACTGCTCACTTGAGCGATCTGCCATTCATTGTGTCCCTGGCTGTTAGATTGGGAGTCTTCTCAAATAGGGCTCCATATATGAGGGCTAGCTGTTACAGTAATTCTGGTTTCAAAACTTGATAAATACCAAAGGGCGGTGTTTCTTTACTATGATGAGATGGAGCAGTTGATGATGCGTATTCACAGTATCTTATACCATGCTCAAATTGACCACAAATAGAACTACGTATATACAAGCACAAAATATTATCATGTTACTTTGAGTCTTTCTTCAACATCTAGAGTGTACACTGTTATATTCAACTGGTAATGACTATAACTGGTTAAGATTGAGTTATGCGTATACAGCATTGTAAACTGGTAAACAAACGTCATAAATCTGGTAAGAAATGTCACAGCAGTCGCTAGATTTTGCTAGAGAGTACTTTAACATGTCATTCCCCGATCCACCTTCCAATATTCTTCACACATCCTATACACACAATGCAAAATATCAAGCATCTCATTCTTCAGGTAAATTTTTGAATCTCTTTCTACACATTGTAGTGTTCTGTCTAAGTGACTAGATGATTTTAGTTAGCATTTCATGTCCCATTTAATTATGAGATTGTACATTACATGTAGTAGTTACTTGTAATCACATGTACCACACATCCTTGCTAAGTACCTATAGCTAAAGCATGCTTCTTTTAAAGTGTGCCTACACTATCTTGTTTAGACAGTGTAGATATTAACCAATATGCATGAGAATTTGTTTGTGTCCAGAATACTACAAATTATATTAGCTCACCACTAGTCATGTTAACTGAATTCACAACTACAAATGTCGATTAGTAATACTCTGCCACCTAGCTGCAGTAAAGTAATACAAATACTTTGAGTTGAACAAGTTTGTTCCTTAATTTAATGTCCATACTCCTGTCTAAATGGTGTCCTCCCAAAGGTTATTCAAGAAGACAAGTGGTTCAACAAGGTCTGTCACATTCCTGACACTTTGAATCTTGAACTCTTGAACTTGAGCAAGATACAGCAATTTCAACAAATTCTGTCAGACAAGCCAGCCTCTGCTGTGGCATTTGGTGACGTGACTACAGTAGCTACCAAATGT
The DNA here is from genome assembly GCF_963422355.1 of Corticium candelabrum. NCBI lineage: Eukaryota > Metazoa > Porifera > Homoscleromorpha > Homosclerophorida > Plakinidae > Corticium > Corticium candelabrum. Next base: position 1,705,884 of record NC_085096.1, read on the forward strand.
CTAGACTGGCATGTGACAGATGGTTACCTGATACACTGCTTGAAGGTATGGCATCACTTCTCAGTTGCTCATCACAAGATTGTCTTTGCCTTGTGCTATCCAAAGTTTGCTAATTCACGTTGAACACATCCATAGCATTAGCTCTGAACAACAGAAAGAAGATTAGACTTATATTCCTGATTGTCAACGTACAAATTGATGCCATAACTGGATCTTCTGTTGCATCAAATACATTGATCAGTGGGAATCATTGGACAGTGGTTGCTTTAGATTTGAATTCAAAGTTTCCTTCTATGGTGGCCCATTGGGATAGCCAGTTCCTACCAAATTGTTGGTAGAACTAATACAAACACTGGACTATGTAAGCACTGCCTTAGGTGAAAGAGTGGATATTCATGATTTGATTCCTATGCATAGGCCGACATTTGAAAAGATGGAAAACACGCATGATCAAGGCATTGCAAAATTTCCCAATACATACATGTTCTTCTCTTTGTGGGGTTATTGCCTTTGTTTTTGTGGTAGTTGCAGCATTTTCTCCAGAGAATCTGTGGGCACACATCTGTTCACCACAGCTGTCCTTCTATGTGACAAAGCAAAACTCAAACTTTACCTTCAACCAGGGTTCTCTCCAGGATTTCAGGAAAGCGTAGCACTAGCCCCTCCCTAAGACCACGCCCATCCACTGACGTCACGACAAAGTCCCAATTGCAATACTAATCTATTATCAATATATATTAGACTTGCTGCTGAAAATCGTCTATAATAGCTGTTGTTTACAGGCTGTCAGCTATCAGTAACCCATTAGTTGGACGAATTTAGCATGGACAGCTGTTGAAGTCAAGATATTGCTGTGACTTGTAACCATGCATTGACAAACCTGTTAACTAGTCTACTAAGTAGCAGTGCACGCTTGCTAGATACACACTGTGACACAATTGAATGCATAAACACAATGACATACTATTTATTCGTAATCATTGCTTCAAACAGTGACTGAGTATATACCCTAAGGTTGCTGCTACATTAGAGAGTAACAAGCAAAACTGTGTTCAATCTTACAAGCTGTCCACTGTATAATGAAATTATGCTGACTCTGTTACAATATTGTAATGCATCTGTTCCTCTTGGAAGCCCACTCCAGACATGCAGCGTTAAAGTCAAAGTCTTCTAAACAGGGACCTTCAATAGAGATAAACAGCAGTTGCACTGTGATTTTGTTGCTCAGGCGGGGTTTCTCAGAGGTGTCTTTATCCTATTCAGTTCAGAAAAGCCCTCTCACAGTCAGCAGTGGAAGCAGGGATTAGCTGGGCAATGGCTGCAAGGTTACAAATGTTTGGAAACACTAAGGAAAGGTTCTCTTTCTTCACAATTGTAGCCATCACATCTTGTTCTGTATGGCAAAGAATTTGCACTTTGAAGTGGCACAGCTGTTGGAATCTGACTGGAACTATTTTTGCAAAGTGGTCAGTCAGCGGTCCTATTCAGTATTGGCTTTCTTCAAGCTGCCTACTTAGTAAGCAGGTTCTAAACATGCAAATTACATCATTAAGATTATGTTTCCTTCACATGCACTTGCTATCCCGTATCTGGAGCATATCTAGACAATCTCAAATCAGTGATCTCTGAGAGTGAAGTAGAAATTCAAGCGTAGCACAGCGCTACGCTCAAACGCCCTGGGGAAAACCCTGCTTCAACCAAGCCCTTATACTCACTACCTGACGAATACCTTAGCAGTATGGCTGCTTTCTGATCAAATTAAAATTTCCAATATCCTAGATAAGTCCATAGATAAGTCCATATTAGCTGATGAAAACTTGCAGTCTCAGCAAATCCAAAGCCACCATTTTAAGCAACCTAAACGCCAGAAGCTTTGCTTAAGTCTGAGTAAAATTTTCAAGACCAAAGTTTCAGGAGAAAATGTAACTCTTCAGCAATTTCACCATGCAAAGCAACTACTGATTGGCCCTCCTGCTATATGCCTGACAAAGCAAACAAAGTTGGTAGAAAAATTCACTCTCGCTAAGACCATTTCAGCTGGCAAGAAGAATCCTTTCTTTCTAATGTAACCTGATGCACTTCTAATGAGAGTCATTCACAGGGTACAAAAGCTGACAACGTCAGTGAAACCTCCATGCCTGTAGTAGAGCAACAGTCAGTTTATGTCAAGAGATGCACTTTAAGCAAAGACACACTTGAACAATTTCAAACTACCAGTGAAGCCAATCTAGAGCACCCACTTGATGCCAAACAAGAATGCAAATCTGATTCAGGCCTCCCTACCAGTATTATACCCTTGCTCCCTCAGCGGTACAACTATTTTGTTGACTCATATTGTCAGCATGCATTGGAAAGTTTCCTAGGAGCTGAAACATGCTACTTTACTCTAGAAGCATGGACAAGTGCCAATTGTGAAACTGCAGCTGTCCAGTTAATTACACATTTTGAAGAGGTTTCAAAAACCACCTATTGAATCATTACAGGTTTCAAAGCAAAAGGATGGCGGCTCCTTTTTAAAACTGTTCGTCATTGTCATCATTACAGGAAACAGAAAACTCTGTAACAAATGTCCACAGAAAGGAAGTGCAAACTAAAGAAAACCACCATACATTGTTCCACACAAGACAAAAAGTCAATGTGTCCTAGCACTTTAATAGTTAGGGTATACCCACCAGAGGCATCTGGAACCTCAGACCACCCTGAATATCTTGCCTTAACAATCACATACCACCCAATCCACAGTCGCCATGCTCTCAGCTTTAGGACAGTCACAGAAGCTGTGAAAAGCAAAAATTAGTCTCTTTGAGTCTGGCAGCTCTGCTGCCTCTGCAAAACATGAATACTTGACCCAGATTCAACTGAAAAGTGATCCACGAGTAGTTGAGAGCACTCTTGCAGACAGAGCCATAACCCCAAATGTACGAGACATTCAACGCCTGTTTAGAAAATGGCGATCAGACAACACTGGACCAGAAAATGGAGAGGCTATGTTTGAGCGACTGCTCGAGGAAGTACAACGATACAACAAGGAACATGAAAAAGAGGGTGGGCAAGTATTTCTTCAACCTTATGAAGCAGCAGCTGGAATGAACATGAATGAACCTAAACCAAAAACTAGAAAGACTGATGCCATGCCCTTCCTTTTAGCTCTAGTCACTCCTCTCATGGCCAGAGTCCATGAAATGGTCACACAAAGTGCAAAGCTAGTCTTTTGTAACTCAACAGCCAGTCTTGATAACTTGAACACAGCTGTGTTCATACTTAGCTGCGGCACATCAATAGGAGCTCTACCACTTGCTGCAGTTATGACATTCAGTGAAGATGCTGTTACCTTGTCAGCAGGGTTTACAGTGCTGTGCCACATACTGCCCAAGTGTGTATTATTTTGAAGAGGCCCAAATCTTGGACCACTAACATTATTGACAGATGACTGTGCAAGCAAACGGATTGCTCTAAAGAGTACATGGCCTCAAGCGGAATTACACCTATGTGTCTTTCATTTTTTACAAAGTATATGAAGATGGCTTTGGAGCTCAAATTTTGGTATCTGTGGTACAGACAGAATTACCTGTATGGCTCTAACAAAACAACTTGTTTATGCCCCAAGTGAGCAAGCATTGACTGAAATCAAATGTGAAGTAGACAAAAGCCCTTTTCAGACATTCAAAAAGAGACTAGGTGATTACTGGCAACAGAGGAAAGAATAGGCTGTGTGTTTCCGAAAGAACTTTCCCACATGAGGCAACTATACTAACCATAATTCAGAGGCTAGCATACGCATCATAAAAGACATCCTTTTCCAAAGGAATAAAGCTTGGAATGTGGTACAAATGTTCAATCTTCTCACACAGACTCGCAAACTCTATTACCAACAACGTTTAATATCTGTTGCCACAAACAGATTAGATCATTTTGTCTCTACAAGATTTACTGTGACAGGAGTAAAAGCGTACACCATCCCATCTGACGACATTGTCGCATCAGATGACCCAGACGTTTACACTGTTGTGAGTCAGTCAGATAAGAATACAATGTGGTAGTAGACTTACAACTGGGTGAGTGTACCTGTCCCATCGGAATGCAAAGTCAACCTTGCAAACACCAATTTGCAGCAGCAATGAAGTATCGCAAAAGCAGTGCCAATACTATCCCAACGTATTCGCCTCAAGACCGTCAGCTTTTTGCAGCAGTGGCATTAGGACAACACTGCCAACCCATTTCCTTTTACAGTAGTGTCCACCAAAAAGCAGAAGAAGAACATCTAAAGTCTCTTTCCATCAGTATGAATTGGTCTGACGAAGATATCAAACGTTCCTTTGAAAAAATTGCTCCTTGTTCCTGTGAAACAACTGAAGTAGCAACTGCAGTTGACGACAACAGTGATTTTAGCAATACGTTTCAAAGAGATCAAGCACAACCAATTAACACAGGAAGCTATGAAAAGTCAAGGGACGTCATTGAAAGAGTACTACGAGTCACTAAAGATATCAAGGACGGACTGCATGAAAGTCATGTCACAGACAGCTTCATAGCTGCAGTAGAAAGGTTTTGTTCTAATTATTGGAAACTACAAGGCAAAGAAATCCACTCGCCTGGTACACAGCAGTGACTGCGTTCTGCTCTACATATGTTTGGTAAAGAGGTGGGAGTCAGAAAACAAAAGAAAAAGATTCGAGTGCAACCTACTGCTGTAGCTAGACGACACTTCAAGTCCTTTTCTACCTGTCCAGCATCAGCAGGACGTCCAAGTTTGTTCATGAAAGCCTAAACTACAACCAACACGTTCAACAGAAACATTATCCCCAAACGAATCCACCAGAGAACAAGGTGAAACTACAATCTGACAATAAGTTTGAAAACAAATACCCCTAATGCCATCTAAACTGTACAAGGATACAAGATATTTGAGTTGAGGAAACTGTTCATGTTAATATTCCTTGATATAAAGAGAGAAACAGATTGTAATTACAGTGTTCAGAATGAGTGTTCAGAACAAGTCATTCCAGTTTTATGTCCAGCAAACTGTGCACCCACTAGAGAAATAGGCATCTTCATTGTGTGTGTTTTAATTTTATTTTAAAATGGATCATGGATTGATTCTATGTATTTTAGGCTAACGAAAAACTGTTCTGAGGCAACAGACTGTCCGGATCAACAACTTCCTCTAATCCTGCCTGTATGCCATACATTTCTTATGCAAACAAATTAATTGCAGTAACAGAAGAGTACATGATTAATAAACAGGTTCTTCTGCAATAGTTACTAGTATATACAGTAGTGGACAAAAGTATTTGCCGGGTAGTTTTTGTTGTTGATTTTTCATCATATTCTGGACTACAGAATGGAAATAAGTGCTGATATGAGCATAAATTGATAAGTTAGTTTGTTTTCAAAGGTTGTAATATTGTTTGCATTGAATATTCTTTGATAAGTTGTAATGTAAACTTAATTAATCTGTTTTAACTAGGTTGTAACAATAATCTTAATTAAATTGCAACAACCAACTGATTTAGACTCAATTCTGTACCAATTAGTCTTGATTTTCCCATTGCATGACCAACATTGACCAAGAAGTCGCTTTATTAATATTTTGTGCTTCCACTCAAACACAAACATCCTGAAAACCCTTGAAATTTCTTGCCTGGCAAATACTTTGTCCACTACGGTATATGCACACATATAAATTAAATTACTATTTATTAAATCACATTTAAGGTTCAAAATACTACCATAAATACATAAATTGTGCTTTAATGTTACTAAATACTGTATTCTAATAAATTAATAATTAGTTAATTAACTAATATCAATTAACTAGCAAAATGTACAAACCTCTGCCGTCTTGTATGATAGCTGCATCACGCAAAGCTTTTCTGGAGTCAATTGTTTCTCGAGAAAGTCGATTTCTGCCAAGAAAACGGTTTGTAGCAACCAACATTCCCCATACTGGGGCTCTCCTTTCACTAGCCACTGCTGTTTACTGAGTGTGGTAACTGCTCGCAGAGAAAGCGCAATTCCCACGATCTGTCAGCATAACAACACATTTCGAACTACTAAATCATGCATGATCCAGCATGCGTGCACGTGAGAATGGTCTAACGTGCACGTGCAAGTTAAACTTATCCGGGCTATATATCCGGGATGTGTATGTGAAGTGGACCCAAAAAAAAATTTGCCTCCTCCCATGGGGGAGGGGAGAGATGACTGGCTGGACACTCGAGCCTAGACTGCTGGAGGATTTGATGCTCGGTTTGTAGATCGATTATCGGACAGACACACATGTCCGGTATGTCTTTTGGCATTGAGAGAACCGACCATCACCAAATATGGCCATTTGTTTTGTAACGACTGTGTGAGGTCCTTGGCAAGGTGTGGCCGCATTGAATGTCCTGTGTGTAGAGAGGAACAGAATGAATCAGAAATCTATCCAAACAACTATGATAAAAGAGAAATAATGAGTTTGAAGATCTAATGTGATCAACGAGAGAAGGGATGTGGATGGAAAGGAGAACTAAGGAGAGAGAAACATACAACGAAACTTGCGGGTATGTTGATGTTCAGTGCAAAAATTAATGTGGAATAATGATGATGAAAAAAGATATGGAAAGTCATATGAAGAAAACGTGCATAAACAGGAAATTTGAATGTAGCTACTGTAAGACCACAGTAACATTCAAATTTCTGAATGATCACCATGCACAATGTCAGATGTTTCCAGTTGCATGTAAATATTGTAAAGAACAAGTGGTTAGAAGAGAGATGAATGAACATGTCGGTAAGGATGAGACATACCCTAACAGTCCACTAGAATGTGAATTTATTGAAGCAGGTTGTCAGTTTATTGACAATAGAAATGAAATGACAATTCATGTACAAAATGAACTTGCATCTCATCTTAGTCTTTTGATAAAGCAACAATCTAATACCAAGTCATCACTTGAGTCATCACTCTCAGCCACCAAGTCATTACTTTCATCCACAAGAGCTTGTCTTGCTAGAAAAGAATGTGAACTTGAGCATCTAAAATCATTTGTTACAGAGAAGATTGGAATACCTGTTTCTCAACCTGACATTTGTGTGTTCGAGTGGAATATAACCAATTGGTCAAACTTGAGAAACAAAGCAGAGTTGAATCCATTCTGCAAGATACTGTCAGAGCCATTTCACACAGAACCACAAGGATACAAGTTGCTTCTCGTGCTTTATCCAGCTGGACTTATCAGTAGTAGAGGATCTCACGTCTTTGTTAGTGTTTTGATGCATAGCACAGACTATACAACCAAACTTCATACAGAACAGCACTGCAAGTTCTCATTCACATTAATAGACCAACAGCCTGATGCAATGAATGTGGTTGTAAGAGAAGAAAAAACACTGAAACATTCGTCTCGCCCATTTACTGTGAATATACAGCTGGAAGGTTCTCTCCAAGTTTACCAATTATTACATACTATTATATTAAGATGTTTTCTTCGTACATCATCAAACATTACTTTCACGATCCTACATTGGAATGATGAAATTTTTATCCAGTTTTGTCTCCAACTCCAACGTATCCCAACTTCATGATAAAAAGACTGCAACCGAATGAATATTGTGAAGAAGAAATGAACTTATTATACTACAATGATTGTTGTCAGTCCTTCTATGCACAGTTATGTGATCACATAATAAATGGATATTATGTGAGATGCATTTCTTGTATAACCATTGTACTCTGTAATGTATTACTTATTCTATGGAAAGTTGAGTGAGTTTCAGTAGTTAAACTTTTTGAAGATATCAACATTTTACTGTGCAGTTTAGCCAGAAACAGTAAGGTTCTTAGTTGCTGTTGGATGTGTAGCTGGTGTGTGTGTGTGTGTGTGTGTGTGTGTGTGTGTGTGTGTGCGTGCGTGCGTGTGTGTGTGCGTGCGTGTGTGTGCGCTCGCGCGAGTGCGTTAAAATCTAGTGTCCGTAGCTACATGTACAGTACCTAACAATAGCCCTATTCACATAAAAACGACAGTGCAACCCTCTGCGTGCCATAGTTTTGTAGCTGAAATGTAATTGGTCAGAGGTAATAGACCTTTTCACAGGGCGTGGCACTATCAACGTCATGACCTACCGCGCGCCGGCTTGGTTCGCTTTTGATGCATTGGCGTTTGCTAACCGCGTGAGTCTAGAGCCAAAGCAACAATTTTTCTTTTCGAACTTTAACCGGTGCGTATAGCGATGCATCGAATCAGGTGAGGCCTTATTAGGACTCGGCTCTTGCGTGTTTTGCAGTGATGAACAACCTCTTTCTGATCTCTTTCGTGACTCCACCGCGTCATTTTGAGTGATGATTTAACATTGAGACTTGACAGACGTCAAATGCGGGTACAAACGTGCGTACGTAATCTATGATGCGCGTTCTGTGTGGTACGCACTTACCAAATGGTTTGGTTTGTACCTCCTGAATACTTCCTAGAAGGTTCGGCGTCTAGGGAATGAAAGGACCCTTGGTAGCAAGTAGATAAAGTTCTGTTAATTAATACAATTAATTAATGTTGTAATAATATAATTGAGTATTACTATTAAAAATGGTGTACACAATGAAAATGAAATGAAACAGCAAGTGGTAGTGTATCCTGGAGCATTACACACAAGAGTACAGAATGATAACAAGAGCCAATATATATTGACGTTTCCAAACTAAAATTGATATCAATGACACTAATTACTATTAGTTTACCGTGCAAAAATTAAATCTATAGTACAAGAGGTGGATGCAAATTTGTTAGATATGAACAAACAGTAAATACCTTATATAAAAGATCCACGCTTGAACTAAGTGTTATTTTATACATTGCAAAATGCTATGGTTTGTTATCCGTCTGATCACCCCTCTATGTTCATTCTAAGAGAAGCCACTTGTTGGCATTTAATTAATGACTTGCTCCTCAGTAAACTGACCTCCTCCTTTTAGAAAAGGAGGTAGCACAAGAGATGCCCAACGTCCATGAGAATGTCAGCAATAAAAAAAACCTTTGTTTGCCATGACTTGATCTCTAGGCACAAATTTATTGAGAAACCAGACTGCTTGGTAAGTCCCTGTCTGGTAAGGCACCAGTACATAGTCGTGACACAAACATAACATGACCACATGGCAATATTGCAACCAATGCTTTCACAGTGTGGTGGTGTTTGTATCTGGAAAAGGAAGCTGATTGCAAACCTCTATCTGAATGACGTTCTGTAAATAGTTACGTTGCATCAATGATGCAGATCTTTTTGGGAAAGTCTCTCTAAATGACTGTGGTAGACTTCAATGTAGAGTATCCCTTGGCAACCACCAGTCAACGTCATTCAAATGGCAATAAAGTTTATCCATGTGAAACTTCAAATATTTCCCCTTTGCAGATACATTGGTACATCCAGGAACACAGCAAATAACCATGATGGCACGGCAACTACACACTCCAAAAGGTAAAACACAGTACAGCAACACTGAGTGACTGGTTCATTTATATGACAGCCACGTACAGCTGAGGACATTATATCAAGCTGCAAATTTAATATTAATCAAGCATTCTCTTCTTACCTCTCAGTACCACCAGACTTGTCTAAAGACTTCCTCTTCACGTCAGTCATTCCCTAAACGCCGCACTTTCTAAGAAGTATTCAGGAGGTACAAACTAAACCATTTGGTAAGTGCGTACCACACAGAACGCGCATCATAGATTACGTACGCACGTTTGTATCCACATTTGACGTCTGTCAAGTCTCAATGTTAAATCATCACTCAAAATGACGTGGTACAGTCACGAAAGAGATCAGAAAGAGGTTGTTCATCACTGCAAAACACGCAAAACACACAAGAGCCGAGTCGTAATGAGGCCTCACCTGATTCGATGCATCGCTATACGCACCGGTTAAAGTTCGAAAAGAAAAATTGTTGCTTTGGCTCTATACTCACGCGGTTAACAAACGCCAATGCATCAAAAGCGAACCAAACCGGCGCGCGGTAGGTTATGACGTTGTTAGTGCCACGCCCTGTGAAAGGGTCTATTAGAAGAGCGTGAGAAAGAGACTGACATCCGGTCGTCGAGCGATCACGTGTTACGTCGTTGCCTGTAGCAAGCCGGTCGGTCGGTCAGTCGCACGTCACGTGACCGGCCTGCATGCAACTTCTACGCGTCGGGTAAGTCAGTGATATCGATGTACGTATTACAGCATTGCTAACCCTTTATTCGTTTCTGTTGTATACTCTGTGATGTCAACGGTAGATACAGAAAATTTTACTAACGTCAACGGCTGCTTCTAATTTACTACAGTTGAGAAACGACTCCGATGGTCGTGCAGCTAATATTATTTATTATTTTAGTTCCGTATTGTTATTCAATCGCGTGAACTACTCTAGGTTACGCCCACCACGTGAGCTTGACCTGGCCATGCAGTCGCTCGCCTAGGGGTAAATCTTAAAAGATGGCTGCTGGAGGATTAGATGCTCGGTTTGTAGATCGACTATCAGAGAGACACACATGTCCGGTATGTCTTGTCGCATTGAGAGAACCAATGATGACTAAATGTGGCCATTTGATTTGTAACGACTGTGTGAGGCCCTTGGCAAGGCGTGGCCGCGTTGTGTGTCCTCTGTGTAGAGAGGAACAGAATGAATCAGAAATCTATCCAAACAACTATGATAAAAGAGAAATAATGAGTCTGAAGATCTACTGTGATCAGCAAGAGAAGGGATGTGGATGGAAAGGAGAACTAAGGGAGAGAGAAACTCACAACGAGACTTGTGGGTATGTTGATGTTCTATGCAAACATGAATGTGGAGAAATGGTGAAGAAAAAAGATATGGAAAGTCATATGAAGAAAACGTGCATGAACAGGAAAGTTGAATGTAGGTACTGTAACACCATAGTGACATTCAAATATCTGAATGATCACCATACAAAATGTGAGATGTTTCCAGTTGCGTGTGAATATTGTAAACAACAAGTGGTGAGAGGAGAGATGAATGAACATGTCAGTAAGGATGGGACATGCCCTAACAGTCCATTAGAATGTGAATTTAGTGAAGCAGGTTGCCAGTTTAATGGCAATAGAAATGAAATGACAATTCATGTACAAAATGAGCTTGCATCTCATCTTAGTCTTTTGATGAAACAACAGTCCAATATCAAGTCATTACTTTCATCCACAAGAGCTTGTCTTGCTAAAAGGGAATGTGAACTTGAATTCATTACCAAGAAGGTTGGAATCCAGGGCTCCATTTCTCAACTTGACATATGTGTCTTTGAGTGGAATATAACCAATTGGTTAGACTGCAGGAAGAAAGCAGAGTTAAAACCATGCTTTATGATAGAGTCAAAGTCATTTTACACAGGACCACAAGGATACCATTTATGTCTTTTGCTTTATCCAATGGGTTTTGGTCGCTTTAGAGGATCTCATGTCTCTGTGGATGCATGTGTGTGTGTAAGGGAGATTATGATGATCAACTTCCTAAGAAACAGCACTGCAAGTTTTCATTCACATTAATAGACCAACAACCTGATGCAATAAATGTGGTTGTAAGACGAGAGAAAACTGTTGAGCTTGTCCCTGAGGAATTTTTTGATACAACCGATGACTTTATAACTCACGAAACATTGAATTCACGATCCTACATTCAGAATAATGAAATATTTATTCAGTTTTGTCTTCAACTCAATGTGTTCTAACTTTAATGCAAAATTGACTCTTTTATAAGACTGTGTTGGAGAGCACACGAGTGATGGATTGTTTTGCTACAAAGACTTGCTGTCTCTATATGTTGTGTGTACTGTAGTGTTACAGTTTAGATCTATATCGAAGTGTATTTGTGAAATACTATTTGTTAACATTAACGTAATTGTATTACTTTATTGTTTGAGAATTTGAGTGAGTTTTGAGTAGTTGTGAGTTTGTAGTTACAGTATCAATGTGTTTACTGTGCTTGACAGCAAGAAACACGGTTCTTTGGTTACATTATCTTTAGTCATACTATCCACGAATGTTTAAAGCTAGAATTGTGTTACCAACTCTTTCCCGCCCTTGTACTTTCAGTTAGAAAGTTTCTACTGGACAAAACATTAACGATAGATTTTCTACGACATTACAATAGTATAGCCATGTGACGCAAATCAGTAAAAGAAACAAAAATTAAATTTAATTAAGTTGAGCAGCATTGCTAACCCTAAATTTTTATTATCATTCCTAGTCAATTTTAGTTGTAGGACAAACGTTATTTTCCACTCTTAACCTTGTCATCTCGACTCTCAACTTTCAGGCTGTCTAGAGAGCTCAGCCTCATCTGAATCGTTAGTCTTATCACGTGAGCTTCTTTAAGCTACGCCCATCACGTGAGCGCAACCTGGCTAGAAGATGCATATGCATGGCTGCTGGAGGATTTGATGCTCGGTTTGTAGATCGATTACCGGACAGACACACATGTTCGCTATGTCTTCTAGCGTTAAGAGAACCGACAGTCACCAAATGTGGCCATTTGTTTTGTAACGACTGTGTGAGGCCCTTGGCAATTTAAGGTGTGGCTAGTCTCGCCAAAGTATAGAAACGGTCTGGCTACGCCAGACTAAGACGTGGCCTCAATGTGTCCTGTGTGCATGCAGACTACATAAACAGGAATTTGAATGTAGAGCGACGCTCCTGCTAGCGGACACCATCAATCATCGGACAGCCATGCAGAAGAAGTAACGAAGTAAGACTGAGCTTTGTTAAAGCCCACAGTAAGAAGGACTAGTAAAGACTGATTCCAGACGCGGGACTTCCAAAGGCTTGAAACGGTTATGCTAGGACGGTAAACGTGATCCTTCTCTGCGATCCCATTTATCGGACACCACTATCATTCATCGAACACGACCTCCCCATGAAAACGCAAAGGCAATTCTGTAACTTCGCACCTGAGATAGGTGACTAGCTAACACAACAACACTATCACTGTCTCCTCTCCAGGAGAGATAGCGCATGCTCATTGAGTCGAGGTAAACGCCCCTTTCGTCGGACAGTCCTTTTTGTCTTTGCAGCAGCAGTCTGCAGGTAATAACGCAGGGGCGGCGGAGCGAGTTGAAAGTTGAGGGGGCTGAATTTTAGGAGCAAGGCCCCGCCCACTTATATTTAGGTCACACCCACTCTGAGATATTGCAAATCATTGGTCCTGCAATATACATGCCTCAAGTTTAGGTATTGTAACTCCGTCCGATACACCTCATCTGCTAGTGAAATCTGTATGTCTGCACATTGTGGTCCTTTAATTAATATATGTAGCGGTCTATTCTTTAACGAAAGGGTAAACATTACAGAAAGCAGAAATTCTACAGCATAAAGTTGATAAAGTTGGGGGGGCTCTAGCCCCCCCCAGCCCCCCCGGCTCCGCCGCCCCTGTAACGTGTTGTGTAGTTACTGTAGTGCGAGCTAATAATAGCGTATGAGAGTACGCATGCGCTGACTTGTTTAGAACTAAATCACGTACGTTGTGTTGCGTTCATAGAGCACTGGCAATAAACCAGCACAAACACTGCATGGCGACAAGATATGGTTCAACTACGACTTGAACCACCCGTACCCTTCGACTTCAGCAAGCCCAACGATTTGCCACTCTGAAAACGCCGCTTTGACCAGTTCAGGATCTCATCCGGCTTGGCGGGAGAGGAGGATCCACGACAAATCTCAACGCTCCTTATTGCATGGGCGAAGAAGCAGGCGAGGTCCTAAGATCCACCACTATCTCTGAGGATGACAACAAGAAATACAACAAATTGTTCGAAACTTTTTTCCAAGTCCGTTGCAACGTTATCTTTGAAAGCGCAAGTTTCCACCGAAGGAGCCAGCACAACCACGAGTCGATCGAGCAGTACATAACAACGATCTACTCACTGGAGGAGACTTGCAAATTTGCGGCATGAAAGGAAGACATGATTCACGACCAATCGTCGAGGGAATGCGTGACCAGACACTAGCTGAACGGCTGATATGTGATGTAGACCTGACACTCGAGAAAGTCAAGCGTGTCACGAGGCAGCGAGAAGCAGTCCGCGAACAGCAGGACAACCTGAAAGAAGACGATAGCCAGAAGCACCCCATTGTTCTTGACGAGGTGAGAAGCGGAGGACCAGGCGCTAAAAATGCCGCCGGCGAGAACAAACACGCGCCAAAGGCAGGCCGCAGGGAATTTCAAAAAACAAGTCAAACGACTTCACAAGAGGCCAAAAGACACTCCAAGGGAAAACTGTCGTGCAAGCGCTGCGGGAAAAGCCATGAAAATACAAGCTATTGTCCAGCAAGGGAAGCTACATGCTACAAATGCCGTCGCAAAGGTCACTTTACTTCTCAGTTTTTTCTCCAAAATTGTAGCAGCCGTAGCATCTGAGCATACAGAAAAAGTCTACTTATTTCCCGTGACAACGACCCAGGGACAGTATTGGTCTTCCACTATCCAAGTTGAATACAGTGAAACCTGCACTATGCGACCACCTGTGGGACCCAGGGGTATTGGTCGCTTAGGACAAGTGGTCGCTTAGTAGAGGAAGCCTCGCGCTTCCACACACCTATAGCCCTGCATGCCAGACCACCACGACACGGAACTTACAAAGTCCTAAACGTCTCGTTTCTTGTTTTGTGCAATGTACATACTGTTTTTCGTCCATGTGGTTACAGACGGTTCTAATCAAAGCTAGCTACTGTGACAGGGAAAAGAAACTGGATAGAGTTTGCTGCTGCCTGGCTTCCAGACTCATCTTCTGCACCACACTTTCCAGCTTTGCAACCAAATCCAGCATTTTCTGATCATTTTTGATGAGTCAAAACTGCAATAGGTCGTCCACGCGCTCTACGGCTTGTTTGTAAGTTTGAACTCGAATTTGAGGTGGATCATAATCATCATCATCTTCAGTGTCACTCGTGTCAATGCCATGTTGTCCAGCGTCAACGACATTTGCCTGTCACCTGCCTGCTATCTGCCTCGCTGAGATTCCTTTCTCAGACAGCTGAATTACCCTTTACCCGGTCTAGTTCTAAGTTCTAGACATGGCTGATCACTGTCGGGACAGCTTCCGCGAATTTCTGCTGACTCTTTCAGCGAAACAGAACTCGCAATTAATTAGTGAAGAGAAGGCTATGCGAATCCGACGAGTTCTGGCGAGTGGAGATGGAAAGCACGCGCGCTTTGACAGCCCTCGTTTCAGATTTTATGTTCGTAGCAAGGGATTCGCAGTAATCGACCTGCCCGTGCTAGGGATGAAAGAAGTTCTTTGTGTGACTGCACCAAAGGTCAGATGTGTCTGAATTTCATATGTATAATGTTATGCATGTGCATGCGTCGACTGTGTCTGCCCGCCTGCTAGTCTGTTTGTTTGTGTCTCTGTCAGTTTGAGAGTTGAGCAATGATTGAGTTATGTGTATTGTCTAGTTCAGATCTCTGTCTGTCTGCCTGTCTGTCTGTCTGTCTGTCTATCTGTCTGTCTATCTGTCTGTCTATCTGTCTGTCTGTTTGTCATTCAAGGCCAAGTCCATTCGTTAATCTTTGACTTTGCAAGGACTGGTTTGCTTTCACAATTCCTAGCGTATGTACAAGCAGCGTCTATATGAGAATAAAGTATCTGTCTGTCTGTCTGTCTGTCAATGATATATTGGCAACATTGAAGTCTACTTAACAATCAGCTAACTTGAAACTAAAAGGTCCAAGCATAAGTGACTAAAATCAGCAAAACTGTCACTTAATCATGGTGATTTATATAGATTATTTGACTTTGACATTCTAGGCCAAGTCCATTAGTTAATTTATGACTGTATGTATGTATGTATGTGTGTGTGTGTATGTGTGTGTGTATGTCTGTTTGCCTGTCTGTCAACACATATATTTTCAACATTGAAATCTATATACAACACAACTAAGCAAGTCTACTGTCCCTATCGCACATAACCACTAACAAACTAAACATTGGTTTAGACCGCATTCGCATGTGGGCTAGCTAGCCCATTCGCGAATGGGCCCCTCAGACTTGCCATACCGTTTGCGAATTTTAATATATGGCAAGACTCCACGTGTATGGTAAGAATCTGATATAAACTAGTCGACCAATCTGTAAATTGTTATCATACAGTAGGAGCGATTTGGACATTGGTTTAGACCGCATTCGCAAACGGGCTAGCTAGCCCATTCGCGAATGGGCCCCCCAGACTTGCCATACCGTTTGCGAATTTTATAGCAAGCTGAATTGGAAAAAATTACACTCCCTACAAAAAGACACCGGAATTGCATGCACACAAAAGTACAATGGATTGTGCACGCACGAATGCACTAGAAATGTGCACACAAAACACACAGGAATCGTGCACAGAAATACACGCTGGTATTGTGCACGCATGGAGAGCCGTTCATTCTAATAATAACTAAGTGAGCGGGTTCATTCTGGATACTCAAGGTAATCTGTGGCAATCAGTGGACAATGAGACAAGGAAAAGAATCATGGTGTTGTCCTACATGGACTTCAAGAGCTGGATTAAACTTTAATTTATGTCTGTTTATTCTTCTAGGTTTATTCTTCTATGACTACGACTATCTATTTTTACTTGTTATGTGCATGTGTATATCTTTTAGAGCACTGT
>NC_085096.1:1727500-1735000 GCF_963422355.1 Corticium candelabrum
AGTGTATTGTGAGATGCATCCCTCCAATACAAATCTCTCATTAATTTCCAGCCTTGCAAATAGACTAACCGCTAGCTGAACATTGATACAGACATGGGCATAATTATGGAGCCACCCCTCATATCAGCTGAGGCAGGAAAATCAACAGAACATTGCAGATTTATGAATATACCTGCTGACCCGTCTAAAGCTGCATCTGATTCTACATCAAATCATGCTAATTGAGTATTGATATTGTTTTGATTGGACGCTTTGACAACTCGTAGCAACAAAACGATTAGGGGATGACCAGACTAACCACCGCCCCCTTGCATTACCATGTCAGGATTTCGCTCTCTTTGAAGAAATTTGTAGCTTTTAAAAAAGCCGGTCTAGTTCAACGGGTCACACACACACTCCAAATAACCCACACACACTCCGTTAAATTCTCAATACTTGGTTGCTCCTCCTCTCGCTTGTCCTATAGCCTCAATTCGTCTTGGGACACTCTCTATCAGGTTGTTAATTAATCCCTGGGGTATTTCGCGCCAAGCCATCTGCACTGCTTCCCACAACTCTTGTTCGGTTTCAGGATGTTTTTCATTTGCCCGAACCTTCAGAACATGCCATAGATTTTCAATGGGGTTTGCATCTGGCGACTTAGCAGGCCAGTCCAAGACAGTAACCTCGTTGTCCCGCAGTCATTGCCTGGTTGAGCGCGAGGTGTGAATTGTCGCGTTGTCTTGCTGGAAGATAAAATCTTCACCGACTAAACGACGAGCATCTGGCAGCATGACATCACCCGGGATCTGTTGGTAGTCTTCTGAATTCAGATGGCCTCGTATGCGATGAAGAGAGCCTAGACCTTGAAAGCTGATGCAACCCCATAGCATAATGCTCGTTGGATGCTGCACTACTGGCTGACAACATTCTGCGCTAAATTCCTCCCCTTTTCTCCGCCACACGTACAGGCAACCATCACTTCCGATGCTGATTTTCACCTCGTCGGAAAAGAACACGTTTCCAGTCCTCCAACGTCCAGCCACGACGGGTGACCGCCCACGCACGTCGACATCGCTGATGTTCACGATTCAACTGCGGCTTCTTGCGTGGACGGCGAGCACAAATTCCTTTTTTCCTGAGACGGCGAGTGATGGTTCTTCGGGACAATGACTTCCCACATGCCGCTGAAAGTCTACCTTGCAACCGTGTCGTCGTCACCTTTCTGTCAGTAAGTGCAAGTCGTTCGAGTAAACGATCCTCCCTAGCTGACGTTCATCTTTTCCTTCCAGATCGCTTGATGTAATCACTACTGCCTTCTTCCCATCGTTTCACGCACTTCTGTACTGCCCCACGAGACTTTCCTACCAATCTGGCAATTTCACGATGAGACAAGCCCGTCTGGTGGAGACCTTCGATCTTGCCTCTAGAACGTGTGTACAGGGACTATTTGGTTCCGTGGACTATTTGGTCGCGGGCAATTATCTCGCTCCTATTTGGTTCCCGAAACCGTTTAACTAGGGCTTATTTGGTTTCGGCCACCTGCAGGGACTATTTGGTCGCGTGGACTATTTGTTTTCGCATTTATTGCGCCTCGAATCGGCACTCTCCAACTCTTACAGCTGTACGAGACGGACGCGAACGACGTGACGATGGCCATGATAATTTTCACGCCTCTCCCAGACGTCTCGATGAGCCGAAATCGAGTGCGACCTGCTTCTTCTTCGTTTGTATTTGGCTTAATGTGAATACCGAAGTCATCACGACATTGTCGATCGCAATTTCGCGTGTCTGACGTTTCCTTTCGAGGCGAATCTCGGCTCGTCTGGTAGCGGGCGTGTTGAAAGTAGGCGGAGTAAGAATGTCTTGTGCGTTACAAGGTAAAAAAACAGGATCCGATCACCGAGTGTAGATGTGCCGCGGTTAGCTAATTAGTTGTCCGGTCTGTTGTCTGCATGCTGTACTCGGCTTCCTGCGATGATGGATATGCAATCTGCGAAAACAGCCTGTCTGTCTGTCTGTCTGTCTATTGTTATTAATAGAGTAAGAATTCAAATATAATCTGTCGATCAAATGCTAGAGTGATTGACAGAAAAATAAAGAAGATTGTTTCAAGAGACAGCAACATAAACATAAATGGTTGTAGGTAGAACCAAGCTCTATTGGCTTGGGTAGTATTTAGTTGCTTTGCTTAGATGGTGTATAATAGTTCAATGTTTGAAAATATGTGTATTGACAGACAGACAGACAGACAAACAGACAGACAGACAAACAGACAGACAGACAGACAGACAGACAGACAGACAGACAGACAGACAGACAGACAGACAGACAGACAGACAGATAGACAGACAGACAGACAGATAGACAGACAGACAGACAGATAGATAGATAGACAGACAGACAGACAGACAGACAGTCAGACAGACAGATCAAACCCCGGATGTTCAGGGGAAGAGTGGAAGTTTGTGCCGTCCGGATTTTCACCGATGTCACAAGAAGAGTCGTGTCCATTTGCGTCTTGTCAAACCTCAGGGTCACGTCAACGTTTGTTAGGTCACATTCGTTCCTCTCATTGTGACGAGGAGCTACCCGCCGAATTTGTCAGTCGCTTGAATCTTCTACAGTGCACGCACTGCAAAAAATGGTTTCAAAAGTTGAGTCAACATTCATCACAGTGTAAGAAACGCACAAACGGTCAGGTTTCAAAGAGTGAATACGCCACGTGTACGCCACGTGATGAGAGCGTGGCTGTTGGTGAGTCTTCGTCTGAACCTGTCATTCTGTCCGTCCAGGAAGCTGACGTTGGATTCAATCCTACACAGAACAGTGACGTTAGGGTTGGTGAGCATGTTCATACTCCTCGTGAAAACGAATCGTCCGCATGGCAGTTTATACGGGACATTTCTATCGATGACATCGTGTCTTCTATCCCTCCAAAAACTGTTCAATCTATCAATCCTGCTGTCCGTTCTCTATTCCAGGAATGTTGTGCTATGACATTTAAAAAGGTAGAAGAGGATCCAATGGATGAAGCCGCTTGGAAGCTTCTGTTTCTGCTGCCTCGTATGTTGCTCTCTCCTGTGAGTCTACCCAGGGGAGGAAAGTCCAACACATACCAACTAAAAGCTATTTTTCGTAAATTTCTCGCGTTTCAGTGGGATCAGTTGGTCCAGTTGAGCAAACCTTCAGAATCTCGTTCATCTTCAAATTCAAGTCACTCTCAGGACTCTCTCACGAAGCAAGCTGCCTTGAGACTTGTGAAATGTGGCGAATTATCACGAGCAGCTCGCGTTTTGACGAGCTCTGGTCTAGCCCCGATAACGGATGACACAATTTCACGGCTATCTACAAAGCATCCATCTCGATTCATTGATGTAGATTTTCACTCACAAGAAGACCCACACAGCATCAACATCACATCTTCCCAAGTATCAGCAGCAGTTTTGTCGTCTCCCAGAGGCTCAAGCCCTGGGCCTTCTGGCTGGAGATATGAACATCTGCGAGCACTACTACCGAATGCAGCTACTGTGAGGGGCCTCGGTTATGTGTGTTCTCTGATTGCCAAGGGCACACTGCCTGCAGTTGCAGTAAGACTCTTGACGGCAGCTCGTCTTATAGCATTGCCCAAGCCAAACGGTGATGTTCGTCCTGTAGCTATAGGAGAATGCCTGAGGAGACTGACTGCGCGCACTATTTGCAGCCTAAAGAGGAATGAATTTTCTGAATTTTTCTCTCCAGTCCAATATGGGGTGGCCACTGCGGGTGGGTCAGAGTTGCTGGTGCATCAAATCCAACTATTAATTGAGAGCAACGAGGATTGGGTAGTGTTAAAAACGGATGTCAGGAATGCCTTTAATTCAATCAACAGGAATCACATGATCAACCAAGTATTTGCATCTTTTCCGGACATAGCATTTCATGTGTTTAAGATGTATTCAGGTTTTGGTGATCTGATTGTGTCTAAAGGCTCCTCTACTGTAAAAATATCGTCACAGGAAGGAGTTCATCAAGGAGATCCTTTGGGACCTGTGTTATTTTCCATTGCAATACATCCTCTTCTATTGAAGTTACAGTCTAATCAAGCAGGGATCATGGTATTGGCTTACCTGGATGATATATTTCTTCTTGGTCCACCAAATGAAGCAATGGTGGCCTTTGAGAATCTGAGGTCTGATTTCTCCAGTATTGGTTTAGAAATATCAAGCAGCAAGTGTGAGGTCTTTTCGTCATCCTCAGGCATCAAACTTCTCGGAGATCAAATTTCATCTATTCCGACTACATCCACGGGAACTACAATCCTTGGGGTTCCTATTGGCTGCCCATCATTTATTCAGTCCCACTGTTCATCATTTGCTGACTCTGGAAACCTTTTGTGTGACCAACTAGTCGAGCTTGAGGATCCACAGAGTGCGATGCTTTTACTTAGGCATTGCCATGTTCCTAGAATGACACACTTGGCAAGGTCAGTAGCACCAAAGTACCTCATCGAAGCAGCTTCACTGCATGATCATCTGACAAGAGAGTCATTTTCAAAAATACTGAACTGTGGTCCAATTCCAAACGACAGGTGGTTTCAAGCGACACTACCGATTAAAAATGGAGGTTTTGGGATGACATCCATTACAGAGATATGTCAAATAGCCTTTATATCTAGCTGGGCTAATGCACTGTCGACATTACCGATTCGATTCCCAGCTATGGAGAATCAAATTAATGAAATCATTTTTGGAGATGGTGCAGATGGTTCTATTAGATCCGAGTTACTTCGAGCAATTCCTCCTGGCAAGATTTTTACTGACTTGCTAGAGGACACTAAGAGACTACAACAAAAATTAACTCGTCAACACATGTCTTTTGCTACTGCCCACATGGTAGAAAACACTGCTTCGCCCAGAGATGCGGCTCGCCTTCGCTCTCTAGGTGGAAAAGGTGCTGGCTCCTGGCTTAACACGATTCCAGAATCAGCAAAATTCGCACTCTCACCTTACGAATTCCGTTTGGCGTGTTTGCTGAGATTGGGTCTATCTTTGCCGGCTGTCAGATGGATTGAGCAGTGTGATTGTGGAACTGCATTAGACGAAATGGGATACCACTTGCTGACTTGTAAGAAGGGTGGTGGGCCTGTTTGGTCACACGATTCGATAGTAAGTGAATGGGATGACTGTTTGCGGCAGCTGCAGATTCACCACAAAAAGGAACCGAGGGACAGATACAATGATAGCAACAACAGACCGGACATCGCTGTCTTTGATGTTGGCTCTGGTGCCAAGGTGGAACTAGATGTAGCCCTTTCACATCCATGGGCATCGGACATAGTGAGTCAGGCTGCTGAGAAAGACGGGGCAGCAGCAGCAAGAAGAGAGGACAGGAAGACAAAAAAATACAGTGAGCTAAAGCTCGCTGGAATGTCTTCAATGAGATTTGTTCCCCTCGTCATGGAACACTTTGGTCGCTGGGGTGAAGAAGCCACAAAGTATCTACAGGAACTATCTCGCCGATCATGTGATGATGCTGGCAACAATAACTGCAATGAGTTTATGTGCTTTTGGCGAAAGCGGTTTTCAATAACACTACAGCGGTGCAATGCAAAGACAATAGCAAAAAAAATTTCTATTCTTACCTTTAATAGTTGTAACACTGTAGATGACTTTGTCACACAATTTTACATACATTAGGTATAGATAGCAGTATAGTTGTAGTGGCCGCATAGAGCCTGCTTAAACTCACCTTCTCTTCATTAGCCTGTAGTAGTGTTCATGTTTGAAATATATGAGGACAGACAGACAGACAGACAGACAGTCAGTCAGACAGACAGACAGACAGACAGACTTAGACACTTTTCCACTGATCACTCTTGCATTGCATCTCTGTATACACACTCATATCTGCATGCATGCGCATAGCTGCATGCTGATTAGTATAGTTCTTGTCTTCATTTTCTTGTCTGCATATCCTGATTCTACTGCAGCACATTTGCTGTGTCACCATTCAAAGAAAAGATAGACAGACGGACAGACTAAATGGCAGAAAGACACAGAAGATGCATGTATACAAGAAAAAAAGATTTCACTAAACAAACGGATCGTTTTATAGTGTACAACAACGCAGACAAACAACCATCAATACCCATCTGAGAGACCAAGTGCAAATAAGTGATTTTACATCAGATACATTTAATTAGTTGTTTCTCGAACTACATATATTCACTTATTTTCTCTTCTGTTCTGAAAGTCATCACCGATCTTTGGTCGTGCGCAACCAATTTCAGAGACGTTAATCGTCTTCCTTGCGTAGACAGTAGGCATACGTCACTGTGCACCTAAGTATCGATCGATACCATGCAGGATCGATGCATAAATCTGCAGCTAACCGCAGCATTCTACGCACTAAAACATTCTTAGGCACATCACCATGTCTCTACACTCGGTGATCGGATCATGTTTGTTTACCTTGTAACGCACAAGACATTCTTACTCCGCCTACTTTCAACACGCCCGCTACCAGACGAGCCGAGATTCGCCTCAAAAGGAAACGTCAGACACGCGAAATTGCGATCGACAATGTCGTGATGACTTCGGTATTCACATTAAGCCAAATACAAACGAAGAAGAAGCAGGTCGCACTCGATTTCGGCTCATCGAGACGTCTGGGAGAGGCGTGAAAATTATCATGGCCATCGTCACGTCGTTCGCGTCCGTCTCGTACAGCTGTAAGAGTTGGAGAGTGCCGATTCGAGGCGCAATAAATGCGAAAACAAATAGTCCACGCGACCAAATAGTCCCTGCAGGTGGCCGAAACCAAATAAGCCCTAGTTAAACGATTTCGGGAACCAAATAGGAGCGAGATAATTGCCCGCGACCAAATAGTCCCTGTACAACGTGGGCCGAGTTGGCGAGCGCTTGGCATTTACGCAATAGAACACGACCGTGAGATACTGAAAAAGTCAGCTGAATGCGACTTGAGAGAAAGCACAGGTGATTTGAGAAGACAGCTGACCATTTCCCCGCTAGAGATTGCTTAGCGCTCAATCGAAACAGCTGATTTCTCTATAACAGTCGCCATATTTGTGTACATTGTTGCAAACCTAAAGTCACTCCGTCAGCAATCTTTGCTAACTGGACTGTGACAGAAAGGACTGGACAGGACATTAGCACTGCAGAACAAGTTTCAGCAATGCAGAACAGTGACCAACGAATTTTAGTCTCAATTGCTGGTCTAAACCGTTCATGTTGTGACGTCACAAGAGCAGATGAGAATAGACTCAGAATATGCAAGTAAACTGAAACGTATAGCCTCTATTTAATCTTTGAGTATGTCTTCTAAAATAAACAAAGTCATTTTATTGTTTAGAAGCTTTTTGAAAATGATTTTGATTATTAACTTTCAAATTTACTGATTGAACTGGCAGCAAGAAGCAGTCATGTGTCTCAACAGGTCACACATCTCCTGCAATCTCAGACATGTGGATGGCACAATTAGAGCCATTACCTCACCATTATGACTTGTTTTAATTTACTA
>NC_085096.1:1740000-1757500 GCF_963422355.1 Corticium candelabrum
TCTGTCTGTCTGTCTATTGTCTGTCTAGTCTGTCTGTCTGCCTGTCTGTCTAGTCTGTGTGCGTGTCTGTCTGTATGTCTGTCTATGTATCTGTCTGTCTGTCTACATATTTGTCTATTGTCTGTCTGTCTATGTGGTTGTCTATTGTCTGTCTGTCTATGTGTCTGTATATAGTCTGTGTGCGTGTCTGTCTGTCTGTCTATAGTTTGTCTGCATGTCTGTCTGTCTATGTGTCTGTCTATAGTATCTGTGCGTGTCTGTCTGTCTGTGTATTGTCTGTCTGTCTGTCTGTCTGTCAGTGTCTATTTGTCAGTCTACATGCCTGTTTGTTACCAACACCAAACAGCCATGTCCATATCTCTTTCCACTAAGCCCACCCACCCACCCCTACCCCGCCACTCACCCTACCCCACCCACTCACCCACACCCCACCCACACCCCACCCACCCTCCCTCCCACTACCGTCCCTCCCACTACCGTCCCTCTCACCCCCACCCACTCCCACTACCGTCCCTCTCACCCCCACTACCGTCCCTCTCACCCCCACTACCGTCCCTCTCACCCCCACCCACACATCCTCCCTCCCACCCACCCTCCCTCCCACCCACCCTCCCTCCCACCCACCCATCCTCCCTCCCTCCCACCCATCCTCCCTCCCTCCCACCCATCCTCCCTCCCACCCACCCATCCTCCCTCCCACCCACCCTCCCTCCCTCCCACCCACCCTCCCTCCCTCCCACCCTCCCTCCCTCCCACCCACCCTCCCTCCCTCCCACCCACCCTCCCTCCCTCCCACCCACCCTCCCTCCCTCCCACCCACCCTCCCTCCCTCCCACCCATCCTCCCTCCCTCCCACCCATCCTCCCTCCCTCCCACCCATCCTCCCTCCCTCCCACCCATCCTCCTCCCACTCATCCTCTCACCCAACTTCCTACCTTCGAAGCAGCCGCTCTCAGCTCCGCAAGAGATGATGCTGTCTGCTTAGCAAAGTTAGCCAGCTGGATAGCAGCCGCCTGATCTCCAATAGTTGGAACGGCCGCCTTTGCAGCAGCAATCATCTTACCACACGGCTGGATCATTGCCTGACTCGCATTGATGAGACCAAGTTGAGAGCTGGCACTCTCTGGTGATGCCATGCTGAGCCGTACAGCCTGGGAAAGGAAAGAATTATGAGAATGTGTGAGGACAGAAAGGGACGTTGACATACATGGAAATAGAGATACTGTGTGAGTACATGTGAGTCTGGTGTGTCATGGCTGCAATGTGATGATGTAGTGTATAGGTAATGTGGACAAAAATTTGTGTCTTGCATGTCTGTGTCTTGTAAACAGACAGATAGTTGATGTTAAACATATAGATAGATACACATGTAAATACGAAGACAGACAGATGGACGGACAAATGGACAGACAGACAGACAAACACAGAGAGAGATACAGACAAACACAGACAGACAAAGAGACAGACAGAGAGACAGACAAACAGACAGACAGACAGACGAATACACAAAGAGACATGCAGACAGACAGACAGACGAACACACAAAGAGACAGACAGACAGACAGACAGACACATGGACACACAAAGAAACAGACAAACGGACACACAAAGAAACAGACAAACACAGAGACAGACAGACTGACAGACAGACTAACAGACACAGACAAATGGACACACAAGAGACAGACAAACACACAAAGTCTGACAGATTGATAGACAGACTGATAAATAAATAGACACACAAAGAGACAGACAGACTGAGAGACAAATGGACACACAAAGAGACAAATGGACACACAAAGAGACAAATGGACACACAAAGAGACAGACAAACACACAAAGGCAGACAAACTGACAGACAAACTGACAGACAAATGGACACACAAAGAGACAGACAGACTGACAGAAACAAATGGACACACAAAGAGACAGACAAACACACAAAGAGACAGACAAACACACAAAATCAGACAGACTGACAGACAGTTGAACAAACGGACACACACAGAGACAGACAAACATACATACATACAGTCAAACAGAATAACAAAGACAGAAGACCAAACATACAAACGACACGACAGAAACTTCCAACCCCCCACTCCCAAACACAAAACAACATCTCACCTGCACAAGTTTCCCAATATGATCTGCGACCGTCTTACAATTGGTGAGCAATTGCTGTTGACTCGACTGATTTCTGTTTGTGGGCGTGGCTCCTTCTGCTGCAGCAATGCACTGGGTGGCAGACGCTGCCGTCTGCTTGGCTGCAACTTCAAGTTTCTTAATGAGTTTCTTCTTCAGTGCGTCGTTTGCTGCAGCGTTCGTTGCATTGCGAAGGTCTGCTGCTGCTTTACGAAGAGCTTCTTGAGCTTCTGTGTTGTTTGGATCTCGAGCAGCACCCTGAATGGTATACAAGTGATATAGAGGTGATGATGGGTGAGGTAACAGTGAGAGGTGGAGATGAATGTTGATAGGGAAACAATAAATGTGTGGAAGGATACACAGAGCAACAAATGAATAATAAATAATCAGGCTGACAGACACAGATACACACACACATGCACGCACGCATGCACGCACGCACGCACGCATGCACGTGCACGCACGTGCACGCACGCGTGCACACACACACACGCATGCACGCACACATGCACACACGCATGCATGCACGCACACACGCACGCACACACACACACACACACACACACACACACACACACACACACACACACACACACACACACACACACACAGCACACACAACATCTCACAATGCACTAGACTATTGTATTGTGAGATGCATCCCTCTAACACAATAGTCTAGTGTATTGTGAGATGTATCCCTCTAATACAATAGTCTAGTGCATTGTGAGATGCATCCCTCTAATACAATAGTCTAGTGCATTGTGAGATGCATCCCTCCAATACAGTCTAGTGTATGTGAGATGCATCCCTCCAACACAATAGTCTAGTGTATTGTGAGATGCATCCCTCCAATACAAATCTCTCATTAATTTCCAGCCTTGCAAATAGACTAACCGTTAGCTGAACATTGATAGCATCAATAGATGATTCGAGTGCACGAGCTCCTCTCGCTGCCTCATCCTCAACACTCTTGACAGTCTTCAACAGTGATGACACATTAGCCACCATAACCTTGGCACACCCACGAAGATTCTCCATTGCAGGATCTTGAACACTCTTGCCAGACGCGTTCTTAGTAGCTGTTACCAAACCAGCCAGTGCCGTTGCAACATCTAGTAATGATACAATAGTCAATGCATACATTGTCACACACACACACACACACACACACACACACACACACACACACACACACACACACACACACACACACACACACACACACACACACACACACACACACACACACACACACACACACACACACACACACACACACACACACACACACACACACACACACACACACACACACACACACACACACACACACACACACACACACACACACACACACACACACACACACACACACACACACACACACACACACACACACACACACACACACACACACACACACACACACACACACACACACACACACACACACACACACACACACACACACACACACACACACACACACACACACACACACACACACACACACACACACACACACACACACACACACACACACACACACACACACACACACACACACACACACACACACACACACACACACACACACACACACACACACACACACACACACACACACACACACACACACACACACACACACACACACACACACATGGATAAATACGCAGACAGACAGACAGAAAGACAGACAGACAGACAGACAGAGACAGACAGACAGACAGACACACACACATGGACAAACACGCACAGACAGACAGACAGACAGACAGACAGACAGACACACACACACACACACACACACACAGACAGACAGACAGACACACACACATGGACAAACACACACAGACAGACAGACAGACACACAGACAGACAGACAGACAGACAGACAGACACACACACACACACACACACACAGACAGACAGACAGACAGACAGACAGACAGACACACATGGACAAACACACACAGACAGACAGACAGACAGACACACACACACACACTGACCTTTCACTCCATTCAGCAGCATCACTTGTGCTTCAGGATCATCAGATGTGAGTGCTGTAGCTCCCAGTTTCACGTGTTCAGACAAAGGACTAATAGTGGAGACACTGTCTGCTGCTGCTTTTGCTAGTTCCTCTTGTGAAGAAGCAGCTCCGCTCACGAGTTTCTTCGTGTCTTCAACAAGAGTCTTGGCTGTACGAAGGATGTCCTCACGATGGTCAGCAAATGAATCGCCTTCACCTACAGAAAGTTAAACAATAATGAGTCTGATGTGGTGTAATGTAAAATTACTGGAGAATAAATAGATGAACAGACAGACAAGCAGACAGACAAACAGACAGAAAAAGGACAGACAGACAAACAGACAGAAAAAGGACAGACAGACAAACGGATAGACAAACAAATGGACACAGATAGATAGACAGACAGACAGACAAATGGACAAACAGACAGATAGACAGACAGACAAGCAAACAGATAGATACACTGACAGACAGACAGACAGACAGACAAACAAACAAACAGTTTACAAACAGAGAGACAGACAGACAGAAACAGACAGACAAATGGACAAACAGACAGACAGACAAACAAATGGACAAACAGACAGACAGAGAAACAAATGGACAAACAGACAGACAGACATAAAGACAAACAAATGGACAGACAGACAGACATAAAGACAAACAAACAGACAAACAGACAGACAGACATAAAGACAAACAAATGGACAGACAGACAAGACAGACAGACAGATAGACAGAAAGACAAACAAATGGACACACAGACAGACAGACAAGGCAAAAAGACAGACAAATGGACAAACAGACAGACAGACAAACAGATGGACAAACAACTAAACAGACACACAAACTCAGTACCAAACGGAAGAACTATAAAAACAAAATCGAAAAAACTGCCAACAAAACACCTCAACCCGATTCCACATTCCACTTACGATCAGGATTCAGAGTGCTTGCAGTGGCAAACATTATCGTTGTCTCGAGATCACCAATTATGCCCTCAATGGCTGACACAGCATTGATGCATGCCTGCGTGCCTTGAGCTCCAGCTTGTAGAGCAGACAGAACGAAAGTCACCTGAACACAACAACAAACATCCAAACGATCACCAAGAATCCAGTCAACAAAATGAAGTCAAAAACGAGGGAATGAAAACGAGTGAGTATTATGAGTGTTGATACTCACCTTGCTGGCAACCTGTCTGGCACTGTCTGATAGCTCTCGTTTGGCTGATCCGTCGGTTGGATTGTTCTGTACGTTGCCGGCGGACTGAACGAGATCGGTGAGCGAGTCTCCCAGCTGCTGCACGGCTGATTTTAATCGTCGAGCAATCTTTTGGTAAGAAAGTGAGATGATTAATGGTCAGTATGTTGTGACTACTAATTGCGTGATGTAATAAGGTTATGTATTGAGAGATGCATACCTTCAATACGATAGTTTAGTGTATTGTGAGATGCATCTCTCTAATACAATAGTCTAGTGTATTGTGAGATGTATCCCTCCAATACAATAGTCTAGTGTATTATGAGATGCATCCCTCTAATACAATAGTCTAGTGTATTGTGAGATGCATCCCTCCAATACAATAGTCTAGTGTATTATGAGATGCATCCTTCCAATACAATAGTCTAGTGTATTATGAGATGCATCCCTCCAATACAATAGTCTAATGTATTGTAACATGCATCACTTCAATAAACCAACCAAATCTCACATTACTCACATCATCATCATCTGCCGTAGCCAAAGCTCCTCGACAATTAGTTGCCAGTTCGCTGTACGCAGTCGTAACCTCTCGCGCCAAATTGCCGAGTTCGTTTGGTGCAGTGCCACCTTTGCCAACAATATCCTGTGCCTTATGTGCAACCACCTTCGCCGACTTCATCATACTCTCTTGATACTCAACAAACGTTCGATCAACTTCACTAACAATGGGCTCATCGATCTACACAATTAGCCACAAATTTAGATCTACAAAGAACAAGCTCAAGAAAATGTGTCAACTGATATGAGAGGAAATACGAGTGAACAAGCAGACGAACAAAAAAGTAAGCAGCAGAGTGGACAAACACATACACATACAAACAAGTGGACAGACACATATACATACAAACAAGTAGACAGACACATATACATACAGACAAGTGGACAGACACATATACATACAAACAAGTGGACAGCCGCATAACCAAACAAGTGGACGGACGCATATACAAACAAGTGGACAGATGCATTTACAAACAAGTGGACAGACGCACATAAAAACAAGTGGACAGACGCATATCCAAACAAGTGGACAGACACATATACAAACAAATAGACAGACACATATACAAACAATGGACAGACACATATACAAACAATGGACAGACACATATACAAACAATGGACAAACACATATACAAACAATGGACAGACGCATATACAAACAATAGACAGACACATATACAAACAAACAAGTGGACACACACATATACAAACAAGTGGACAGTCACATATACAAACAAACAAGTGGACAGACGCATATACAAACAAAGTGAGCAGAGAGACAGGCAAACAAAACCGGCAAGCAAACATGTCAACGTCAAAATGTCGTGCCTTAGATATATTCTTTCCGATGACCTGAACCAGTCCTGAAACGACACCGCTCTCTGTTCTTGCTGTCTCTAGTGTTGTCACCAAGTCACTCACAGCTTCTCTCATGTTACCTATGAAAGAGACCTGATGAAAGTAACTGACATAAACAGGTAAAGCCAAACAGACAAATATGGACAGACACACAGACAGACACAGACAGACAGACAAACAGACAGACAGACAAATGGACAAACAAACAGACAGACAGACAGACAAACAGAGGGACAAACAGACAGAGAGATGGATAGACAGACAGACAAATGAACAGAGACAGACAGACAGACAGATAAACAGCAGACAGACAGATGGACAAACAAACAGTCAGATAGACAAATGGAGAAACACACAGACAAACAGACTGACAGACAGACATACAAACAGACAGATGAATGGACAAACAAACAGACAGACAGACAGACAAACAAACAGATGGACAAACAGACAGACAGATGGATAGACAGACAGACAAATGAACAGAGACAGACAGACAGACGATAAACAGCAGGACAGACAGATGGACAAACAAACAGTCAGATGGACAAACAGAGAGACACACAGACAAACAGACAGACAGACAGACAGACAGACAAAGAAACAAACAGACAGACAGACAAAAAGATAGACAAACAGACAGACAGACACACAGACAAACAGACTGGCAGGCAAATGAACATACAGAATGACAAACATACACAAACAAGCAGACAGACAGACAGACAGACAGACAGACAGACAGACACATAGACAGACAAAGCATGTCATACCAACAGCTTCATTGATATTGGCATGCGTCTCAGTTGCCAATGGATTGCCACCACTCTCTTTAGCCGCATACATTAGCTGCAAGCCGGATTCGGCTAGTGTCTTTGTTTGATCCAATAAGTTCATTTGCTGATCGCTGTTTACTGTCTTAGAAGCTGCTCCAACAGCCGATGAAGCAAGAGGCGGGAAAAATGTGGCAAGAGATGCAACAGCGTGACCAAGTTTTTCTGGCTCTCCCTTAGCAGCAGTCGCCACAGAATCTAAAAGACAATAATTGTAGAAATAAAAACAACCTGTTGTATCGGAGAGATGCATCTCACAATACATTAGGCTATATTGTATTGAAGAGATGCATCTCACAATACACTAGACTATTATATTGGAGGGATGCATCTCACAATACATTAGACTATTGTATTGGAGGGATGCATCTCGCAATACACTAGACTATTGTATTGGAGGGATGCATCTCACAATACACTAGACTATTATATTGGAGGGATGCATCTCACAATACATTAGACTATTGTATTAAAGGCATGCATCTCACAATACACTAGACTATTGTATTAGAGGGATGCATCTCACAATACATTATCCGACTACAACACTCATCACATTCAATCCTCACCAATACGATCGCTGATCTCACTAACACTATTCGCCATCTGTTCCTGAAATCCACCTAACGTCGACTCCGCTCTCCCCGGCAACTTCTGACTGATCGCTGCCAGTGACGCCTGATCAACCTCATTGATCGCACGATTAATCGTATCAATTGCCTTATCGCACTCTCGTTGCCCCGGCGACTTATCCTTGATCGCCTGCATCAGTTTCTTAATCGCATCAGACACAGCCTTACTCTGACTTGCCAGCAATTGCCACGTTGGAGCATCCTTTGGATTCACAGCGAGACTCTTTGCTGCTGAGATGAGACATGAGCTGGAGTTGACCATCTGCTGGCCGGCTGAGATAATCGGTGCTTGAGACACACGAGCCTGTATGTAAATAATTGATATTAACACATTTCAATGACTGTAATATGGTGTGTGGGCGTGGTGGTGCCTCATGCATCGGGTTTGTAATTTGTGCATCACAGCTGTGTCAGCATGTGTACAGCAGATATGATTAGTAATCACTGGCACAACGCGATAGCAATAAACAAATAATAGGAAATTGTTACACTCAATCATACACACGCACGTGCACACACACACACACACAGATGGACAAACAGACAGACAGACAGACACAGACAGAGAGACAGAGACAGACAGACACACACACACGAACAGACAGACAAACAGACAGACAGGCAGACACACCTGGACAGACAGACAGGCAGACACACATGGACAGACAGACAGACAGACAAACAGAGAGAGAGAGAGAGACACACACACACACACACACACACACACACACACACACACACACACACACACACACACACACACACACACACACACACACACACACACACACACACACACACACACACACACAGACGGATGGACAAACAGACAGACAGACACACACACACACACACACGCACACACACACACGCACGCACACACACACACACACACACACACACACACACACACACACACACACACACACACACACACACACACATACAAACAGACACACAGAAAGACAGACAGGCACACATAGATGGACAAACAGACAGACAGACAGACAAACAGACAAACAGACACACACACACACACACACACACACACACACACACACACACACACACACACACACACACACACACACACACACACACACACACAGACAGATGGACAAACAAACAGAGAGACAGAGAGACAGAAACAGACAGACAGACACACACAGACAAACGGACAAACAGACACACATGGATGGATGGACAGACAGACAGACAGACAAACAGACAGACAGACACACAGAGACGGATGGACAAACAGAGAGACAGAGAGACAGAGAGACAGAGATAGACAGACACACATGGACAGACAGACAAACAGACAGACAGACAAACAAACAGACACACATCACACACACACACACACACACACACACACACACACACACACACACACACACACACACACACACACACACACACACACACACACACACACACACACACACACAACCACATAAGATGACAGCCAGAGATTCACCGACTTCAAACATTCGAAAGCAAACAATGCCAGAAAACAAGTCGCTTGTTATAAAATTCAAAATTAAAACGACATCAAAATATGTCAATTTATCGTTGAATGAATGTATACACACGTGTGCGTGACATTCTGACTGCTCACCTCGGGACTGATCTCTGCTCTTGTCGATACAAATTCCGGAGCTGATGCAAACTTGACGAGATCGTCGACTGCCTCAAGGAGGGGCTTTGTGTTGGAGGCACATTCTTGTCTGTTGCGATCGTTGAGAGATCCGGCGAGAGCTTTAATGTTCTTAACCAAGTTGGCTGTTGAGTTGGCGACGTCTTTTGCACATTGAACGAACTTGCGTTTTGCTACAGGATTTTTTGTCTTTGCTGATGCGTTCTTGGTGGCTGAGCAGAGTGCGGATGTGTGCTGTGATAGAAAGGATGTTAAACAGAGTGAGAAGAATGAAGTGTGTTTGAGGGATGCATCTTACAATACATTAGACTATTGTATTGGAGGGATGCATCTCACAATACACTAGATTATTGTATTGGAGGGATGCATCTCACAATACATTAGACTATGTGGATATTGTGTCTACGTAAATTCACCTTCGCAATGACAGTTGCAGCTCGAAGTACTTGCTGCTGTGAACTGCCAGGACTGAGCAAGTTCTCACAAGCCTAAAAATATGCAAATATGTGTGAGGCATAGACGTCACTAAACAAGAAAGTGACACACACACACACACACACACACACACACACACACACACACACACACACACACACACACACACACACACACACACACACACACACACACACACACACACACACACACACACACACACACACACACACACACACACACACACACACACACACACACACACACACACACACACACACACACACACACACACACACACACACACACACACACACACACACACACACACACACACACACACACACACACACACACACACACACACACACACACACACACACACACACACACACACACACACACACACACACACACACACACACACACACACACACACACACACACACACACACACACACACACACACACACACACACACACACACACACACACACACACACACACACACACACACACACACACACACACACACACACACACACACACACACACACACACACACACACACACACACACACACACACACACACACACACACACACACACACACACACACACACACACACACACACACACACACACACACACACACACACACACACACACACACACACACACACACACACACACACACACACACACACACACACACACACACACACACACACACACACACACACACACACACACACACACACACACACACACACACACACACACACACACACACACACACACACACACACACACACACACACACACACACACACACACACACACACACACACACACACACACACACACACACACACACACACACACACACACACACACACACACACACACACACACACACACACACACACACACACACACACACACACACACACACACACACACACACACACACACACACACACACACACACACACACACACACACACACACACACACACACACACACACACACACACACACACACACACACACACACACACACACACACACACACACACACACACACACACACACACACACACACACACACACACACACACACACACACACACACACACACACACACACACACACACACACACACACACACACACACACACACACACACACACACACACACACACACACACACACACACACACACACACACACACACACACACACACACACACACACACACACACACACACACACACACACACACACACACACACACACACACACACACACACACACACACACACACACACACACACCAAACAATTCCTCAATATCAAATTCAGAGTATCAGACCTGTTGAATTGCTTGTTGTGCCCTAGCAAACTGACTCTGGTCGAGCAGACCTACTACAGGAGCTGTACTAGACGGGTCGGACACACCAACAAGGAAAGCCGCTTGGGCGGCACTCTCAGTCAGAGCACACACTGCATTCGCAGCTGTTCCGACAGCTTCTCCAAATAGATCGTGTTTCTCAGCTTTCGCTTGCCGAGTGATGTCACCCATAGCCTCACCAAGAACCTAATAGAAACACAAAAATCAATACACTGGACTATTGTATTGGAGGGATGCATCTCACAATACACTAGACTATTGTATTGGAGGGATGCATCTCACAATACATTAGACTATTATATTGGACGGATGCATCTCACAATACAATAAACAACAAAATACCTTTGACTTATCCATAACAGCCTCCAAGCATTCAAAGAACGTCGCATCGTTAACCGCCTCATTTGGACTCTCCAACATCGCCTTCACGGCTTCGATCTTCCTCAATGCACTATCACACTCCTTCTGACCAGGAGCAGTCGCTGTACACACATTAATCAATGCATTGATGGCATCAGTCACTCCACGAGCAGCAGCAGCAAGTTGGTTCTATAACCAATCATTGATATCAATAATATGAAACCAACTGAGAGCCCAGTGATGAGTACCTTCACGTTGGGAGCATTTGGGTCGGCAGAGAGAGCCTTGGCTGACATGAGAAGTTTGCTTGATGCCATGGAGACAGAACGAAGATAACCGACGACTTCGTCACGTGATGCCTTGTCCTACAAAAAACGACGAAAAAAACCCAATTCGCGTGTGTGTGTGTGTGTGTGTGTGTGTGTGTGTGTGTGTGTGTGTGTGTCCATCCGTCCGTCCATGTGTGTCCGTCCGTCCGTCTGTGTGTGTGTGTGTGTGTGTGTGTGTGTGTGTGTGTGTGTGTGTGTGTGTGTGTGTGTGTGTGTGTGTGTGTGTGTGTGTGACCTACCGGTGACGCTCCAGCGAGCATCATTCCTGCTTGTAGAACGTCTTTGAATTTCTCGCTGAGTTTCTGGGACGACGATGCCAGCTGCATGTGAGTGCCACGGGATGAAACCATTAGTTCACTGGCTGTTACGTTGAGTGATGCGGCAGCAACACTCAGACTGTTCTGTATTTCTTGGTATGACTGAGAACCAGCTGAAGGGAAGTTGCCTAGGAAAGAAAGGAAGGAGATCAACAAGATATAACAACAAAGGCCAACAGACAAACAATCAAACATACACACATACACAAATACAGACATAGACAAATAGCCAAATAAACAGACAGACAGACAGACAAACAGACAAACAAACAGACACACAGACATAGACATACATACATACAGACAGACAGACAGACAGACAGACAGACAGACAAACAGACAGACAAACTAACTAACAGACAGACATAGACATACAGACAAACAGACAGACAGACAAACAAACAGACAGACAGGCAACGAACAGACAGACAGACGGACAGACAGACAGGCAACGAACAGAGACAGATGGACAAACAAAGACACACAAACAAACAGACAAATACTATCATAGACAGACAAACAAACAGACAGACAGACAGACACACAAACAAACAGACAGACAGACAGACACACAAACAAAAAGACAGACAGACAGATAGACAGTGACACAAACAAACAAACACACACACACACACACACACACACACACACACACACACACACACACACACACACACACACACACACACACACACACACACACACACACACACACACACACACACACACACACACACACACACACACACACACACACACACACACACACACACACACACACACACACACACACACACACACACACACACACACACACACACACACACACACACACACACACACACACACACACACACACACACACACACACACACACACACACACACACACACACACACACACACACACACACACACACACACACACACACACACACACACACACACACACACACACACACACACACACACACACACACACACACACACACACACACACACACACACACACACACACACACACACACACACACACACACACACACACACACACACACACACACACACACACACACACACACACACACACACACACACACACACACACACACACACACACACACACACACACACACACACACACACACACACACACACACACACACACACACACACACACACACACACACACACACACACACACACACACACACACACACACACACACACACACACACACACACACACACACACACACACACACACACACACACACACACACACACACACACACACACACACACACACACACACACACACACACACACACACACACACACACACACACACACACACACACACACACACACACACACACACACACACACACACACACACACACACACACACACACACACACACACACACACACACACACACACACACACACACACACACACACACACACACACACACACACACACACACACACACACACACACACACACACACACACACACACACACACACACACACACACACACACACACACACACACACACACACACACACACACACACACACACACACACACACACACACACACACACACACACACACACACACACACACACACACACACACACACACACACACACACACACACACACACACACACACACACACACACACACACACACACACACACACACACACACACACACACACACACACACACACACACACACACACACACACACACACACACACACACACACACACACACACACACACACACACACACACACACACACACACACACACACACACACACACACACACACACACACACACACACACACACACACACACACACACACACACACACACACACACACACACACACACACACACACACACACACACACACACACACACACACACACACACACACACACACACACACACACACACACAACCTACCCGTAGCCAAAGCCTGACTCGCAGCAGCAATCTCCTTAATCGCCGCATCCACATCCCTTGCACCCGGCAAACAGTTGATCACCTGATTCAACGCCATTGAGACGACCTTCGCAGCCTGTGCGAGTCTCGGCTGATTGTCGGCGTTCGTCGGACGAGCAACAGCATGCTTAGCCTCACGAATCAAATTCCCAGAATGTTCCATCACCGAACGAGCGGCAGTAATGATCTGATCCTGAGCCGCTCGATCGGGAGTGCAAGCGGTGACGCCCCGGACGGAACCAGCGAGCACTTTGAGGGCGTTTGCTGTGTCTCTTGCTGCCACTCTTGTGTAGTTCTCGTTGCCTTGTGCGGCGGCGGTTAGTAGTTGGGCCATTGAGGCTCCGACTGTTTTCGATGTTGCGCCAAGTTCGAGTGCACACGTCTCGGCCTGTAATGGTAAAGGCGATGTTGATGGTGTGTTGATGTGATGGATTGGTGGATGGGTAATAGTGAGTAGATTGAAAGCAATGAACATATAGAGAGATAGATGAACGGACGAACGAACGGACGAACAGACAGACAGACGGATGGACAGATAAACAGACAGACAGACAGAAACAGACAGACAGATGGACAGATAAACAGACAGACAAACAGACACACATATAAACAGAGAGACAGACAGACAGAGAGAGACAGGCAGGCAGACAAACACACAAACAGACAGACAGAGACAAACAGACAGACAGAGACAAACAGACAGACAGAGACAAACAGACAGACAGAGACAAACAGACAGACAGAGACAAACAGACAGACAGACAGACAAATAAACAAACAGACAGACAGACAAATAGACAGACAGACAGACAGACAGACAGACAGACAGACAGACAGACAAATAAACAGAGAGACAGACAGGCAGACAGACAAACACACAAACAGACAGACAGAGACAAACAGACAAACAGATTAACAGACAGACAAACAAATAGACTGATAGAAAGACAGACAGACAGACTAACGGACAGACAGACAGGCAGGCAGACAAACAGACAAACAGACAGACAGACAGACAGGCAGGCAGACAAACAGACAAACAGACAGACAGACAGACACACAAATAGACAGACAGAAACACAAACAGACAGACAGACAGACAGAGACAGACAGACAGAGAGACAGACAAACAGAGAGATTGACAGAAAGACAGACAGACAGACAGACGGACAGCCAGACAGGCAGGCAGACAAACAGACAGACAGACAGACAGACAGAAAGACAAACAGACAGACAGAGACAGGCAGACAGACAGACAGACAGACAGACAAACAGAGAGACAGACAGACAGACAAACAGACAGACAGACAAACAGAGACAGACAGACAGGCAGGCAGGCAGACTAACACACAAAACAGACAGACAGAGACAAAGAGACAGACAGACAGACAGACAGACAGACAGACAGACAGTATCTCACTGTTTCTCCTGGAAGAGGAAGCAGCTTCTTAGCTGATGCTGCCTTCTGTACTTCTGCCAGTTCTTGCGCGATCTGCTTGACAACGTCGATCGCACTGTCAATCTCCAGAGAGCCACATGCTTCAGCAGCCTGTGAAAAATATACGAGAGAAGAAAACGAGATGATGGCGATTGGTGATGGGAAGCACAATGTGTTGTATGTCAGTGTTGAATGTGTGGTAGTGAATCTGTTGTATTGGTCTGTATGGTTGGATTGTCTGTGTGTTGTCTAGCTGTCTGACTTCTTGTCTATGTTTGGTCTGGCTTTACTCTGTCCTTCCGACTGTCTGTCTGTCTGTCTATGTGTCTGTCTGCCTGCCTGTCTATTGTCTGTCTGTGTGTCTGTCTAGTCTGTCTGTCTGTCTGTTTGTCTGCCTGTCTGTCTGTCTGTTTGTCTGTCTGTCTGTCTATCTGTCTATATGTTTGTCTATTGTCTGTCTGTCTATAGTCTGTGTGCGTGTCTGTCTGTCTATGTGTTTGTCTATTGTCTGTCTGTCTATGTGTCTGTCTGTCTGTCTGTCAGTGTCTATTTGTCAGTCTACATGCCTGCTTACTGTTTGTTACCAACACCAAACAACCATCTCCATATCTCTTTCCACTAAACCCACCCACCCACTCACCCCTACCCCGCCACTCACCCCTACCCCGCCACTCACCCCTACCCCGCCACTCATCCCTACCCCGCCACTCACCCCTACCCCACCCACTCACCCACACCACACCCACACCCCACCCCACCCCACCCCACCCACACACCCTCCCTCCCACTACCCTCCCTCCCACTACCCTCCCTCCCACTACCGTCCCTCCCACTACCGTCCCTCTCACCCCCACCCTCCCTCCCTCCCACCCATCCATCCTCCCTCCCTTCCACCCATCCTCCCTCCCTCCCACCCATCCTCCCTCCCTCCCACCCATCCTCCCTCCCTCCCTCCCTCCCTCCCTCCCACCCTCCCACTCATCCTCTCACCCAACTTCCTACCTTCGAAGCAGCCGCTCTCAGCTCCGCAAGAGATGATGCTGTCTGCTTAGCAAAGTTAGCTAGCTGGATAGCAGCCGCCTGATCTCCAATAGTTGGAACGGCCGCCTTTGCAGCAGCAATCATCTTACCACACGGCTGGATCATTGCCTGACTCGCATTGATGAGACCAAGTTGAGAGCTGGCACTCTCTGGTGATGCCATGCTGAGCCGTACAGCCTGGGAAAGGAAACAATTATAAGAATGTGTGAG